>NW_025334328.1:0-192020 GCF_014858855.1 Bufo gargarizans
TTTGAATGCCTCATGGCCAGGGCCGTCTAGTTGATCCTGGAGGGCCCAAGGCAGCTGCCTCTTGAGCCCCGCTGGCCGTTGCCTCGGGTGCAAAATTCCAGGGGGTGCTAGCAGGGCCGCACTGCCAATTAGGCAAAATGAGGCAATGGCCCCAGGCGGCGCGGCCCTGGTGGCAAGTGGGGGGTGGCGGCAGGGCACAGGGAGATGAGCGCTTCTATTGTGGAAGCGCTCATCTCCTTAGTCATCTGTATCGCTGTCCTCAGGACAGCAATACAGATAGATGTGCTGCGGCGGGCAGGGGAGGGAGAGGCATCTCCCTTCCCCGTTCCTATGAAAGGCTGCAGGCACTAGACCTGCAGCCCATCAGAGACCAGTGCAGGCAGCGCAATTACGTAATCACGTCGCTTGAGCCCAACACCACAGGACACAGGCTGGAAGAGGCCTCCATCTCATCGCTGCCAGCCTGATGGAGGTAAGTATAAGTGTTTATTTTTTAATACGGTACCACTTACTGGCACATGATTGGAGGCACATGTTAGTGGCACATGATTGGGGGGTATCTTTGGGGGTACTTGTTACTGGCACATGATTGGGGGGCATCTATGGGTGCACTTATTACTCGCACATGATTAGGGGGCATCTATGGGGGTACTTGTTACTGGCACATAATTGGGGGCATATATCGGGGTATTTGTTAATGGCACATGATTGGGGGGCATCTATGGGGGCTCTTCTTACTGGCACATTATTGGGGCACCTACTGAGGCCACAAATAAGGGGTATTTTATATGGGGGAAGGGGGGGAGAGGAACACTATGGTAGCTTATACTGAGGCCACAAAGGTGTATTTTATATGGGGGGCTCTATCTACAGGCATTTTATACTGGGGCACATTATGGTGGGTACTATGAGGAAGGGGAGGGGTTAAGTCATGAGATATTTTTATAGAGCAGGTTATTACAGATGCGGCAATACCTAATATGTCAACTTTTTTTTATTTATGTAAGTTTTACACAATAATAATAATAAAAATCATGTTTTAGTGTCTCCATATTCTGAGAACCATAGTTTTTCAGTTTTTGGGGCGATTATCTTATGTAGGGTATCATTTTTGTGGGATGAGATGATGGTTTGATTGGCACTATTTTGGGGTGCGTATGACTTTGATCGCTTGCTATTACACTTTTTGTGATGTAAGGTGACAAAAAAATTGCCTTTTTTTACTCAGTTTTTTTATTTTTTTTACGGTGTTCACCTGAGGGATGAGCTCATGTGATCGGGCTGCCTTCCATGCCATCGGGTCCCCGTCACAGCAGCACTGGGACCCGATGGCAGCGCCGATTCCCGTGAGGACATCGCATGTGCTGCAGTCAGCGCTGACCGTGGCACATCAAGGGTTAATGCGTCAGCAACGGTGATTTCACCGATGCCGGCGCATGCCGCAGGGGTCCGGCAATCAGTGACAGCCGGACCCCTGCCGCTGATCAGGTGTGCGCAGCTCCTGCACCCGACTGATCACAGTGCCGTACATGTACTGCCGGACCCCTGCCGCTGATCAGGCGGGCGCAGCTCCTGCACCCGCCGATCACAGTGCCGTACATGTACTGCCGGACCCCTGCCGCTGATCGGCGGGCGCATCTCTTGCACCCGCCCAATCACAGCGCTGTACATGTACTGCGCTAGTCCTTAAGTCACGGACATAGCGCCGTACATGTATGTCTTGTGTCCTCTACAGATTAAAGTTTACTACTTTACGAGGTGTGTGGATATTTTTTTGTGTGTCTGTGTTGTGGTGGATGGCGTGATTGCATGCTAGGGTGTGGGACGGCGGGATCCAGGGGGCCCAAGGAAATTCTTGCCAAGGGTCCAATCAATATTAAAGACTGCCCTGCTCATGGCGAGTGCTGCCTCTTCTCAAAGGGATTGTGCAGCCAGTAAATATTTATATCAGACCCCTGACATCCCCACTATCGGCTATTTGAAGAGGAGGTGGCGCGTGTGCGAGACACCGCCTGTCGTCTTGTTTGCTGTGGTGGAGCAGTGTAATTACAAGTGCTCGTTCCATTCAAGTCAATGTATTGTAATTACACTGCCCTGCTGAGACTTCATAGACTGTGTAAAGTGAAATCTTGAAAAGGAAGTACGAGCACCGATTGCTCTTCAAACAGCTGAGTGGGGGTGTTGGGAGTTGGAGGATAGATCATAACTATTTGCTGGCTGCACAACCCCTTTAACTACTTAAAGGGAACCCATCATCAAATCCATCCTATTAAAACCAGCTTACATGTCTGATGTGCCCTTGCCTGCTGAATCGAATGTTCTTTCTTCCATGTGGCTCCATGGCCTTATATGTAAATTAGTCCCTGCATGCAACGAGGGTGTTGCAGTTGCACTGCTCATTCTTTACATGCTGTACCCCCACCTCTTTGACTGACAAGGCTAGGCTTTTAGGCTTTTTCATGCCTGGCTCTAAAGTGGCAGAGAAAGCCACTGGGTTTGCTTCCTGCACAGAACATGGATGAAGTTCGCCAGGCACCCTGTGAGCTTCATCCCTTACTGCGCATGTGCTGAACACAGTGACTATCTCGTTGCTACAAGATTTCAGAGCCAGGAGTGAATAAGCCTAAAATCCTAGCCCTGTCAGTCAAAGAGGTGGGGGCGCAGCATGTAGAGAATGAGCGGTGCAACAGCAGCACCCTTGTTCCACCCAGGGACTAATTTGCACATGATTAAAAAGCAGTTTTCTCTGCGATAAGGCCCTGGACATGGGAGCAAGAACATTAGATTCAGCTGGCAAGGGCTCATCGGACATGTCAGCTGGTTCTACCCTGGGAAATAATTTCAGAGGAGAGAAGGATTAGGCAAAGAGAATGTGCTCTTCCGATCCTTCTGTTCGCCTAGAAGTGTCTGACAATGGCCTGTTCTTCTCTCCCCATTCACAACACATACGTGCTCAGCCAAATCGAACATGTATGTGTATGGCGGACTCTGGATGTAAGTGGGAGAGATAGCTGTTTGGCTGAACGATCAGGCGTGATGTGTCCCCAAACGGCAAGTTAGCACCCTCTGAGGGCAGTCATTGGCTGCAGCAGCGCACATGACCCCGTCCATCCTGAAGTTTACAGGCTGGGACCAAGCTTACTGAACGGAGCCATAATGGAGCAGCAGGGAGCAGGAACAACATGCTTCTAGGGACAGTTAGGCCAATTGACCATGATGTCTAAAGGAGTTAAATACTGGAATCAGAGATATCCTTGATTATGACCATTAGAGTAGAGTGGCAGCTGTATAATACAGCCGGCACCTGCAAATGTAGCTGTGCCGGCGCCATCAGTGTTCCTTATATTTGTCATTTTGTGGGGACTGCATAGTTCCAACAATGTATGTATGTAAATGTATGTCATGGAGCCGGATTTAATTAACATTTATTACTGAATTGTATAGCTTGTCGTGTGATCATTCCCCTAAAGTGCAGTGGTGTGTGCTCAGTAAATGCTCCTGAAGCCGAATTTGAACTTGTGCAGCAGCACAGGCAGGAGATTGACAGGGCCAGGCAGTTGGGCATTTTATCATCTGTGGGCACAACCTCCTATTGGTGAAGAAGTCGGGCTAATGAGACAAATGTATTTATTAGAATCAATTTTCTCATCTCTAAATCATTTATGAAGGTAACTAATTTTTGTAATGTATTTCTTTTACCTGTATTGCTCCTATCTCCCGTTTTGGGCTGTGATCACATGACCATGTCCATGCTGCTATTTCTTATTTCCTGTCATGTTGTTATGTCCATGGACGTGTCAGTGATAGGTGAATGGGAGGAGCTATAAACCAGCTGGGCGTTGTTAGGGGCAGTGATAGGGGAGTGTCTATGTAACTAGCTGGGTGGGAGGAGCTATAAACTAGCTGGGCGTTGTTAGGGGCGGTGCTGGAGCTGTGGTAGAGAAAGGAGAGGTGCATCATGGGTTTGGTTGGATACAGCAACAGGAAGGGCAACAAACAAAACCAGAGGGATTTGATTACATGGTGAAAATTGATCAGGAGAGTCCAAACTGAAAAAGAAAAAGTATGGGGAATATATACATGAGGTAAGGAACTACATGAGCATATCTGTTACAAGCTATAGTAATCCCGGAAAACCCCCTTAAAGGGTGAGACCATATGGTTTGCCTGCTTGCACTCAGCCAATCCATGTCCTCACCTGGCAGCCAATGACCGCATGATACGGCAGTGTGTGGCGCCATTGTGCGTCGGACTTTTAAATTCTAAACTGCCCTTGATTGGGGGAACTTATTTGGTTTGAGACAGTTTTAATACTTAAGGACCATTTAAACCCTCTGTGCAATTATATAAGACGTTCACTACTGTTGCTAACCCTTGACTTTTCATCCTGCAGTTCCCATTGATGCCACACATGGAATGCGGATGTTGTATGTGTTTGTCGATATAAAGATTGATGTCTCGCACTTTGTGGACACAATTCGTTTCAACTTTGCCCGTGGAACATCACTGGCCTTTGTGAGCACTATCCAGTTTGTGTCAGCACTTCAGGTAAGTCACTGTCAGTGCCCTTTTCTTTTCTTTATTGGTTATCCCATGACTAATGTAAAAAATGAAAATCTGTGATCATATAGTACATTGCAATCTCTCCCCATTCAGGACAAAGAAATAAGAAAGAAAAAAAGCAACAGGTGGTGTTACATTTTATTGAGTAACTCACTGGCCATGCTAAATCTTTAATTACATGCAATTGCAAAAGTATTCAGATCCTGGTTTGAAAACTGTAGAATATTTTTCAGGGGACAACCCCTTTAAGTGGAGCTGAGCTGCAAAACTGAACATAGCCAGTGGACATGAGTGGAGCTGTTTTGTGGACAAAGTGTAGTGTGTCAATCAGAATTTATACAGTATATTCTTGTTTAGTAGCATTGCATAATTCCTCATGTAATCAGAATATAAAGGGATTGTCTCATCAAATCTATCACATACTCATGTAGTATATTTTATCCTGTGTTCTGTATATGATTATGGGGCTACCATCATGCCTGAGCTGCTGTTAACAGCTTTCCGAGATGTGCTTTACAGCAACCATATGGACCATGGGAACCCGTAGTCTGGAGATGACTCTGCAGGAGAGTGTTCCGGACATGCTCTGTGACCTGTGCAGAGGTCATCGTGCAAGGAGATGGAGGAGATAAGCTGTTACCATCACTTGTTGAGAATATTGTTGACCCTGTGTTATCTATATGTAGGAGATACTTTCCAATGTAATCCTGTCTGTTATGATAATAAGACGACTGCTTGAAAGTGATTTCCAGAGGACAGGAAGTCTTGAACTATTATGAGGCTCCGTGGTCAGTGTGAAAACTGAAAGATTTCAAGATATTTTGTTTACAAAAAATGGGAATGGTAAAAAAAAAAAAAAGCTATAAAATCTTCAAAAATGTATTTCATATAAAAACTTGGGTGTTTTACTGACCTAAAATACGCCTATATTAGGTGTATTTAAGACGCAAATTGCAATCTGCGACTTCTCCCCGCTCTCGCAGGTCTAAAATTGTGGGCGGGGAACGACTAGGACGCCTGTCTAATTTACCATTTTTTTATGTAGAAAAAGGTCTACATGTAAGACAGCTCGGAAGCTGTCTTACATTTAGAACTGGCGGAGAATCCGACAAAGTTATGAAGAGGCCGGCGCCCACTGCCAGCTTAGGGGTTTATTAAAGGGGTTCTCCGACAGTATAAAAGTCCCCCCCATATGCCCGGGCCCCCCCACACTGAATATACTTATCCCGCTCCCTGCGCCTCTCCTGGTCCCCACACCACCGCTGCTGCTTCTCCCCGTGCGCGGGTGAAAACATCCGGTGTCAGGGGAAACAGCCAATGGCAGGCGGGGATGGGGACAAGCCTCCCTAGCGGCACCCGCGATGCTAGGGAGGCTCGTCCCCATCCCCGCCTGCATTTTGCTGCTCTCCCCACCCCTGACACCAGATGTTTTTATCCACGCACGGGGAAAATTCAGCAGCGCTGCGGGGACCAGAACAGGCGCAGGGAGCGGGATAAGTATATTCAGTGTGGGGGGACGGGCCTACTTTATACTCTCGGATAACCCCTTTTAAGACCGGCGTCTAAAACGCTGGTCTTAATAAATGTGCCTCTGGATTTATCGGTCATTTCCAATTGCACGTTCCTTTTTATATAGTGTTTCTGTATAAAGATTTGGAGGGATTTTACCCCCATGTCCTACAAGTAGAGTATCAGTATTGACTATATTTATATTTCTTATTGCAGACACCGTTAGGAATAGCATTATGGATAGATGGCTGCTCATTATAGTCTCTTTAGCATTCAGAGTCTAAAGTACACCAAGTGCTTTTGGTATGTGTCAAAAATCCTAACTGACTTCTAGCATTTGTTATATGCATCAATAGTACAATATTAAGTACATGATGGCATACTGTACACTGGTAGTCAACCAATCTCTGGTAAAGGAAGCCAAGGTCATACATACTGTATCGGCATCACTTGTGAACACGTTACACGGTTTCCTTTACTAATAGGTTTACCATTAAAGGGGTTTGTCCGACGTTTTCAAGTTATCCCCTATTCACAGGATGCGTTCATTTACTAACTGTTTTACACCTTTTGTAAGCTTTTTACGCCATGTCCAACAAGGTGGGGTGGCGTCAATGGAAATGGGCATGGCCTTGCTAGAAAGGGGGTATGGCCTAAATTGTGGCTCCATGCGCCAAAAATTCTGCACAGTTTTGACTCATTTTCGGAGTAAAACTATGCCAATTTACACGTGGTGTAGACTTAGACTAGACCGTTTTTTGGCGCACGGACAAATTCGTATCCTAAATCTGGTGCAGGGTTTCCGACACTCCAAATTTATAAAGGTCTGTTCTCCAGAATAGTAACTTTGTCTAACTTTAAGACCACGAGTCGTATTCTTAGACAGTGTAAAGTACGACACTGTTAGTAAATCTGCCCCATTGTGTCACGTTAATGTTTGCTGCATCTGTCTGTCTATTGATGGGCTGACCTTCATGGCAATGTGCAGTTTATTATTATGAGGTTATTCTAAACTACATTAGCTGTGAAACTGATTTTAGGATTAAATAAATTCTGGCTCCTACTGTCCAAGAAGACGCAGCTTACAGAATAAATATCAAATAGATGCAACTCTGCAAAGAGCGGTGTATACGGTACATTTCATTAAATCTAACCTATTTTCAAGGGCAGAATACTCCTGCAGCGTTCAAAGATTTCATTTCCAAACTTTATTAGAGAACCATTGTTGTGTCTCTTCCCCTTGAAGAAAGTGCCTTTAATATAGTGTTGATGGCGAGAATAAAGGCATGACGACAGCTAACTTAACACTTGAAGCCTTTCTCCATATTATAACCTTGTGTAATGGACACGGGATGAAAACACTGGACCAGAGATTAACCCCTATACCGACGGAAGGCTGCTTCTCCTTGGATGTACACAGGTGGGCTTCTGTCTTCAGTGGCGAGAGGGTTAAAGCAGAAGCTGCAGCAATATACCGGTAGATACTTTACAAAGACATGAAGGAGAGAACATGCAGACCTTCACATCTGAGCTTGCTATGCAGTCAGCGTTTAGTGATTAATGTGCTCGTATAGAATATTTGTTCAAGCCTTTGGAGGCAGCTCGAAACCAAATAAAAGGGCCAACAAAGACATGAACAAATGAAGCAGAAGGCAATCGGGGCCATGCTTTGTCAAGATCCCTAAGCCCGATCGCGCGTAACGTCTTTACAGCCCAATCGCACACATGCCTGCAAGGTGGCTTCTGACACTGTTAGATGGCTAATACCTCTGCGCTGTTTAGTAAATACGGCCCTTGGTCTTCCAGGTATAAAAGCTAATTTATCAAATCGAGCCCTTTCCAGACATCCAGTCTTCTTCATCAGGGAGGCGTCCACTTTGATATACCACAGAACAAATCAAAAGGGCCACATGGTTATCATAGCACAAAGGTCAGAAATTTCCTCTATTTTTATTGTATATCAAGCGAAATAATCAGTCCTTTGTCACAAAGTCCAGGAAAAGAAAAATAGTCTGGAGGAAATTCGACCTTTCTAGATAGTTATTGCAAGATTACAAGAGAGCAGCCGACAAAGAATGACTGTAAGGTTTCAGGTAAAGAAAAGCCACCAATTTGTATTATCCCTTATACAAAATGTCCTCCCCGGGGTTAATTACATCGTAATCCCCACTTCCCCTTTCCACAAAACTAAAGACCGTTTTTGGAGAATTTTGGCATTCTAACGGTTCAAAAAATTCTAGAATACGCCTAAACTCTTCTGCCTGTTACATGGAGGGAGCACTGTGGTCAATGGTGAAAACACTTTCTTGACCAAACCTGGTCATACACATAAGATTTTGATCAGTCAGAATGCGGCCCATCACTCGTCTGTAGGAAGGATTGTTCATGCAAACTATCTCATTAGCAACATGCCAACCTAAACTGGCCAATCAGGGGGTCGGTATATGATCAGTCAGAATGCGGCCCATCGCTCGTCTGTAGGATTGTTCATGCAAACTATCTCATTAGCAACATGCCAACCTAAACTGGCCAATCAGGGGGTCGGTATAAAGAAAGATTAAAAACACAGTGGGCTTGACAAAGTGACCAAGGATCTGCTGAATTCAGGCCAGGCCAACCCAACAGATAAAAAAATTTGGGCAGACAGTAGTCACGTGAAATTTTCAAACAATGTTCGGCTGAAATGACCAAAAAATCCTTTTCATCTGACATTTTTCTTATACACATGAGCAGCCACATACCAGCTATTATTTTGAAGAAAATCGCTAGTGGGCAGAATGTTTTTCTGCAGTATAAGGGCTCATGCACACGACCGTATGCCCTCCGAGACATACGGTCCGTGAGCGGCCATATGTCCCGGAGCAGCATACATCGTGCCCACGGGAGCGCGCAGCATCATAGATTACTCTGATGCTTTGCGCATCGGGCCACCCGCGGGACTATTGTTCCGCACTCTTAATATCATATGAGTGCAGGGCAATAGCCCCATGGGTGGCGCGATGCGCACAGCATCATAATAACCTGTGATGCTGTGCACTACCGTGCGCACGATGTATGCCGCTTCGGGACATATGGCCCGCTCACGGACCGTATGTCTCGGAGGGCATACGGTCGTGTGCATGAGCCCTAAGGCCCCTTTCACACGGGCGAGAATTCTGCACGGGTGCAATGCGTGAGGTAAACGCATTGCACCACACTGAATCCGACCCATTCACTTCAATAGGGCTGTTCAGATGAGTGGTTATTTTAACGCATCACTTGTGCGTTGCGTGAAAATCGCATTGCTGCATGTTCTATATTCAGCATTTTTCACGAATGGGGATGCGTGAAAATCGCAAGCATCCGCAAGCAAGTGCAGAAGCGGTGCGATTTTCACGCATGGTTGCTAGGAGATGATAGGGATGAAAGCAAACCCGGACCCCATTAAAGTGTATTCCCTGTATTATTTTCCCTTATAACATGGTTATAAGGGAAAATAATAGCATTCTAAATACAGAATGCTTAGTAAAACTGTAGATTGAGGTGTTAAAAATAAAATAAAAATTTACTGACCTGTTCCAATTGATCGCGCAGCTGGCATCATCTTCTTGCTTCTTCTTTTCAGGACCTGCAAAAGGACCTTTGGTGACGTAATCTTCTATCTTCATTCAGCAGGACCTGCGCTGACGTCACCGCGCTCACCACGTGATTACGTCACCAAAGGTCCTTTTGCAGGTCCTGAAAGAAGAAGCAAGAAGATTATGCCGGCTGCGCAATCCATTGAAACAGGTAAGTTAATTTATTTTAATTTTTTAACCCCTCCATCTTTATTTTACTAAGCATTCTGTATTTAGAATGCTATTATTTTCCCTTATAACCATGTTATAGGGAATTTAAGGGAAAAAATTTAAATCTACAGAATATCTAACCCAAACCCGAACTTCAGTGAAGAAGTTCCGGTCTGGGTACCACAGTCAGTTTTTTATCACGCGCGTGCAAAGCGCTTTGCACCCACACGATAAAAACTGAACATCGGAACGCAATCGCAGTCAAAACTGACTGCAATTGCGTACCTACTCCCACGATTTTTTCATGACGCACCCGCATCCTATCCGGCCCTCACACGCGACGCCCATGTGAAAGAGGCCTAAGGCCGTATTTGCACTGCATATTCAGTGCACCTGCAGGTATCGGTTAGATTTCCCCCACATGTCTATGACAACTACAAGCCTGAATCAAAAAAGTTTAATAAATCAATAAAAATAGTATACTAACCTATAAAAATATTGTTTAAAGGAACCTACCACCTCTCCTGACATGTTTGTTTTATGAAATAATTGTGTTCCCAATAATGTAACAATTTAAGGAGCGTTTATGACTGGGTGCTACCAGTTGCAGGTGTGTCCCTACACCATCTGACAGTGTCCATTCACCACTTTGACAAGGGGAATGGTAATACCCTATTGTCAATTTGTAGGAGGAACAGAGGAACAGTACAGAGTTAAGGCTGGTTTCACACGAGCGAGTGTCAAGCTCCGGACTCGCAGCGCAGCACCCGTCCTGAACTTCCAGGACTGCCAGGGTCGCATAGCATTATATTGATTTATAATGCTATGTAACCCTTAGAGGTCTGGAATGTATTGGATAACACTGACACCATTATGTCAGTGTTATACAATACATTCCAGAACTGTAGGGGTTACATAGCCTCATAAATCAATATAATGCAATGTGACCCCGGCAGTGCTGGAAGTTCAGGATCGGTGCTGCGCTGCGAGTCCGGAGCTTGACACTCGCTCGTGTGAAACCAGCCTTAGGCTTCATGCACACGACTGGGGATGAGCGAATCGACTTCGGATGAAACATCCAAAGTTGATCCGCATAATACTTAGTTTGAATGGTATACGGATTAGAATGTATTTGCTCCTATGAGCCAAAGTTATAACATCGCGAAGTCTCTCGAGACTTTGCATAATAACTTCATTAATTAATTTCTACTGTAAAAAAAACATTTCCCAAACTCAGTTACCACTTGGAACCGAACCCGAGTTCGAGAAATGTTTTTTTACAATGGAAACAAATTTATGAAGTTATTATGCGAAGTCTCAAGAGAGACTTGGTGAAGTTATAACTTCGGCTCATAAGAGCCAATACATTCTAATACGTACAGCATTGAAACAAAGTATTATGCGAATCGTCAATTCCCTCATCCCTACACACGACCATAGTTTTGGTCCGCATCTGATCCGCATTTTTTGCAGATCGAATGCAAACCCATTCATTTCAATCGGGCCACAAAGATGGCGACAGCACACCACATGTTGTCCGCATCCATATTTCTGTTCCGCAGCCCCACAAAAAAATAGAACATGTACTGTTCTTGTCCGTTTTTCTGACAAGAATAGACATTTTTAACATACTGTAGCGCGAGACCTCCAGAAGGGAAAATGTGGAATGCACACAGCCGTATCAGTGTTTTGCGGACCGCAGAAACAGATATGGTCGCGCGCAGGAGGCCTTATGAAAATAAAGGCTCTAGAAACAGTTTTTTCATAGGGATACAAGTATTTACTTATACAGATACGTCAGAAGAGCTGGCAGGTCCTCTTTAATTGTACCTTATTTTTAAGAGACTAAATGTGAAGTAGATGTATCTCGATCTTGGGTCCCTACGTTTGGATATCTGCCCAATCTGGGGAATGTTCTTGAGGGATATGATTTCGTTTTTGGCTATTAAGCCCACATTTCTTGTAACCCTGGTATGACTAACAAGCTGTAGTCATCACGCTCTCGACAGCTGGCACCACTACTGAAATGGATCCACCAAGGTTTCTTTATGTGCGTTATCCCGGCCATAGAAAATAGGAAGTGGTCCTGCATCCCTCGTTGGAGTTTTGTCTGCAGAGTATAGAGCGAGGGACACTGTGATCATTTTTGTGTTTATTTCTCTGTCCTCTCTGTCCTCAACCATCTGTTTTAAAACGGATGCTGACAAATCCTGTCCGCTGAACAGTAATCGCTCCAGCATCACTCCATAACTCTTTCATTTTTCATACTGTAGAGGAGAGGGAAGAGGAAATTGTTTACTCGCTTAATCACACGGGGAAAACGGAATCCTTTGATCTCTCATTACGCTATCCCACACAGCGATACCGGCCTCAGTAAACAGACTAGTTAAGTCCCCGATCTCTGCCACTCACAAAATTAGCAGTCCCCCTGGAACAATTAAGGAGATACTAGAGAAGATGGCCCAATCATGTCAGGATTCCCCTCGCCTATCAATCCTGGTCTAACTGTTTATTCAGTTTCCTCTGGCTTTGCCACTTCATCATCCTCGACTGTCTTCAAATAAGCATCTGGCTGTGGGGATGTTTATTACAAGAGCTTCATCATGCCTGCTCCGCGGCCTTCGGACGTTCAATATCTTACAAGTCTCGGCGCCTCCATTATCCTTTTCTTTTGTCCTCTGAAATCTACAGATGAGTCCTGTTATCTGTTTTGAACAGCAATTGCAGAACTATCACAACACGTTGATGGATGCATCTTGGATTCACAGGGCTACCGCGGGGAGCGGCAACGATCAGGAGGAAGACATATGATCAGGTTTAGGGTCAGAGTTAAATTTAGAAGTATGGTAGAGTGAGACACTTTTCAGTGTAGACAGGACCATCTTATGAGCTCCCAATGAGGTGTTTGTATTCCGGGCACTTCTGTCGGGAGAGTAAAAAAAAATACCAAATAATAGTATATGAAAAATCGACATTACTTGTTTGTGACATCAGGTTTGTAAAGTGTGTCTCAAATTATTCCAGTTCCTGTCTATGTTCTTATTGAGAGCAGCCAAGAACCAAGCAAAGACGACTTTACATGGGTAAGAAAAAGTGAGGGGCTATTTTTGATGGAAGTTAAAAGGCATCTGTAAGCAGGTTTGTACCTATGAGACTGGCATGTAACAGGTCAGCCAGTGTCATAGGTACGAATCTGCCTTTTAACATCCATCTCAAAAATAGCCCCTCACTTTTTCTTAGGATACTTTCACACTTGCGTTTTTGTTTTCCGGTATTGAGTTCCGACACAGGAGCTCGATACCGGACAAAACTGATCAGTTTTATCCTAATGCATTCTGAATGGAGAGCATTCTGATCAGGATGCATCCGTTCAGTCCCTCTTACGTTTTTTTGGACAAAGAAAATACCGCAGCATACGGCCAAAAATACCGATCACTTGCCGGAATGCATTAATTTACATTGAAGTGTATTAGTGCCGGATCCGGCATTAAGTGTTCCAGCAAAACGCATGCACAGACCTTTTAAAAATGCAAAAAACATTAATACCGGATCCGTTTTTCCGGATGACACTGGAGAGACGGATCCGGTATTTCAATGCATTTGTCAGACGGATCCGTCTGACAAATGCCATCAATTTGCGTCCGGATTGCCGGATCCAGCAGGCAGTTCCGGCGACGGAACTGCCTGCCGGAATCCTCTGCCGCGAGTGTGAAAGTAGCCTTAACCATGTAAAGTCGTCTTTGCTTGGTTCTTGGCCGCTCTCAATAAGAACACAGACAGGAACAGATGCCTTTTAGGCCTCTTGCACACGAACGTGTGTGCCCCATGGCCGTGCTGCAAATTGCGGGCCGCAATGCACGAGCACCCACCATGGGGAAGCGGATCGTGGACCCATTCACTTTAATGCGTCCGTCATCCGCACAAAGATAGAACATGTTCTATCTTTTTGCGGAATGGAAGTACGGGATGAAACCCCACGGAAGCACTCCGTAGTGCTTCTGTAGGGTTCCGTTCTGTGCTTCCGTTCCGCACCATTCTGCATCTCCGAATTTGCGGACCCATTGAAGTGAATGGGTCCGCATCTGTAAAGCGTAATGCACATGGAACGGTGCCCGCAATACGGCCACGGGGCGCACACGTTCCATGTGTGCAAGAGGCCTTAAGGATGAGGACCAACTAAGAAGTTGTACATGGCTCTATCAGCACTTAACTATGTCTTGCTTGTGATAGTCCTCCAGGAAGGCACAAATCCTTTACGCGGTGCATGAATATTACTATAAAATGGTCCTACAAAACCATTGATATTTTTATAAACAATGTCACTCGCTCTCCACAGGTGTGGTGGAGCCAAGGGGAGGGCTTGTGAAGCCAGATAGTTCCAGTAGAAAATACCACAGCACTCAATGCATGTATCAATAAGCTTGTTTTTGGGTACAAATTCCAGTGTGGTCCAGAATGTCGCATATATTCATAGTATACGGCCATTCATGAAAAAAAGACATTTAGCTTTTTTTTACCTTCCTCAGCAACATTAGACTGTGGCTAAAAGCTGGAGGGCATGGAGGCACTAGATATTGTTATCCAATTTATCTCAAGGCCGATGTCTATATATTCATGATATCACTGATAGATTTCATAATATTCTCTATGTTTGATTGAAAGGCAATTCCATTATTGAAGCAATAAAATGTTACTAGAGGGTAATGGCAGCAACATTTGTAGTAATGTGTTTCAATGCTAAATTTATTCCAGTGCTCTGCTTTCCTTTATGCAGACTGCACTACTTTTTTTTAGTTTTTTTTGTCCTAGGGCAGACTGCACTACTTGAAGGATGGAACCTAAAAACATCAAGTTCTTCGTTAAATTTGTATAACTTCTTAAACAGTATCCTGGAGCCCTGAGGAAGGCTACATGGGACATGACGTGGCAATATCAAATGGTGTAATAAACAACCAAGGCCAAGGGTGACCACTGTCATCATTTAGCCCTAGCCAAATAACCATTGTAGCCAAATTATCCATTTCTACAAGACTTTATGTGCTTTAAATTGCAAAAAACAATGGTATAGGTGGAGCCAAAAGGCGCTTCATTTTTGGTGGCCCAACCATAACCCAACTGGTAGCATACATCCTATTTGTTTTTGAGAACCTGATAAAGTACTACTTCCAAATGCTGCAGCCAAGATATGTTAGCTCATTTCTTTGCGCCTGAGGTCTATCTTCTACTGTACCACTAGTGTTCCTCAGTATCGATTTATCAACCCGATGTCAATTTTAAAGTATCTAAACTTTGTTGCATGACACATGTCTTACCTTACACAGCCATGACTTACTGTACTGCATACTAATGTAGTTATTACATAGAGATATGGATATAATTCACTCGTTCTTCAACCCTTGATTGATTGTGGCTGTCCTGAAGTAGGCCATCATATGCTACAGCAATTTTAATACTTTTGGCAAATCTTCTTGTAGGCACCCGAAGCATTTATCCCTATAACATATTAATGTACAGCATGAGTATTGCCAGGCTGCATTTGCTTCCACAGTACGAGAGCAAGTTGATTCACAAACAGCTGAATGAAATATTAAAGACCTCACGCACAAGGACAACTCAGGCTTTTATGTTTCTGATGTGATTTTAATAGTCTGTAATAATGGACCTTACTTATTTGGCTAATGTAACTTTAACTTCAGGCATGTGACCTTAAACGGGTTATCTGTTTTCTGGGGAGGAAAAACTGTAGAAAGCACGATTAAGAAAAAACATTACTCGCCTCTGTAATCCAACACAGAAGCTGTGCAGATTTCCCACCCCCCGGGCTTTACTTACAAGTGACTGCCATGTGACAGCTCAGGCCACTGATCGGCAGCAGTGGTCACGTGTTGACCACTTGTAAACAATGACCCAACAAGGAACTTCTGCACTCAGTCAGCGAGTGATTAAAGGTGAGTAGTGTTTTTTTAAAGGTATTTTTGGGTGTTTTTTTTATTAAATAAACTAAATAACCCCCTTAACAAAAATTCCAGCATTTGATATCTAAAGCCACCAATTCATTTTGTTTCTGTCCATAGGCCGCTGTTCAAGATCTTCGTCCTGATTACAAAGTTCTCGTCCCCCAGAGTAAGCCATTATCCCCGGGAGAAATACTGGGATGCACTTCCCCACGACTTGAGTCTTCTGTAGATGCTGTTGTGTAAGTAGAGTCTTGTCAGCATTGAAACATATAACTTGCATGGCGGAGGCATTTTGAATGGGTGCTCAGGCTTTTATATGTACATTTCTGTCACCCTAAATGTTTGTTACCCGAGACATACAATAATTATCCACGGCCACCAATTTTAAGCTGGCCATACACCTTAAAATAGTTGTCGGCTGAACAGCCATCCCTCCTGACTTCCCCATGCTCACTCGGCTCAGGGAATATCAGACACCCACATACACATTAGAATCTGGTCCCAGCATTAATCTATTCTACTCCATCCCCTTTTTGCAACTTTACTAAAAAAAAAATGTCTCTACTTAGGTGATTATTATTCATATACAGATTTTATATCTAAAACTAAAGTGGGTGGGGGAGATATTTAAAATAGGGTCTTTGTTCTTAGCACTGTATGTAGTTTTTGAAGGAACTCAGCAGACCGGTTGTTCTAAGCATCATGGAGAACAAACTTCTATGGATGTAGACTTGCTCGGATCCTTCTGTATCTTCATGTAATGCCAGACAGACTAGATAATGTTGAGATCAGGGCTCTGTGGGGGCCATATTATCACTTTCAGGATGAAGATCGTTCTTAAAGAGGACCTTTCACTGATCCTGACATTGTGAACTAAGTATACAGACCTGTAGAGCGGCGCCCGGGGATCTCACTGCACTTACTGTTATACCTGGGCACCGCTCCGTTCTCCCGCTATGCCCTCCAGTATTTTCGGTCACTAAGTTATGGTAGGCGGAGATTTCGGTCACTAAGTTATAGTAGGCGGAGTCTGCCCTTGTTCTGATGTAGCGCTGGCCAATCGCAGCGCAGAGCTCACAGCCTGGGAGGTTATTTTCTAAGTGCAGTGAGATCCCCGGGCGCTGCTCTCCATGTCTGTATACTTAGTTCACAATGTCAGGATCGGTGAAAGGTCCTCTTTAATGATATTTGCTGTATTTTTGGGTCATTGTCCTGCTGCAGAATAAATTTGGAGTCAGTCAGACACCTCCGTAATGGAATTGCATGATGGATAAGTAGCTGCCTGTATTCAGGGGTGAACCTAGCCTATCTGCTGCCTGAGGCAAAAACTGGAACAGAGCCCCAAACCGCCCAATGCCAATATCTTAACCTAACCCCTTCCCTCCAGCCCTAATATTAAAGACATACTTGGAAAACATTACATACAGAGTTACAAAACATACAGGGTAATACAGAGCCACATACTGTGCCCACTGCGCTTCCCAATACTATACTTCAGAAACCAATAATCCCCCTTCCGCTGCCCCTCCTCTTGCCCCAACCTGGTACTGTCTGAGGCAATCACCTCACCTTGCCTCATTGGCGGTGCACCCCTGCCTGTATTTCTCAGCATTGAGGACACTAGTAATCCTGACCAAATCCCCAACTCCATTTACTGAAATGCAGCCACAAACTTGCAAGGAACCTCCACCATTCTTCACTGCCGACTGCAGACTCTCATTATTGCACCGCTCTTAGTCCTTCTTCACTATTGCCTGCAGACACTCATATTGTACTACTCTCTAGCCTTACTGCGAAGAAACTGCCTTCTATTCCAACCAAATGTAAAAAAAAATTTACTTATCAGTCCAGAGCACCTACTGCTATTTTTCTGCACTCCACTTCTTATGCTGTCTTGCATAGTTGAGTGAAAAAAGGCCAAATGAGTCAACTATGCAAGCAGAGGTCGCAATAACGCCTGTACAAGCGTCATAGACGCCTGCTCAGGCCATTTTACTTCTTAAAAAAAGTCTAAGGCGTACCAAGACCCTGCTTTTCATCAGCGCAGTAAGAGGGCTTCCGACTATTGAGCACGCTGCTCTGTAGTGAGGGGGAAGAGTCCGGCAGCGGCACACGATCCTTACCAGATGGATGGCGCCTGGTGGGGTAAGGGGTCTTGGTGGGCAGTTGGCTTTAGCGGGGGTCACATCTCTGAGAACCCCACTAATCCCTATAACCAGGAGTCTGAAGCCTCAGCCGAACGCTGCTTCTCTTCCCTGCTGAGTGCAGTACTGAAGACAGCCTCAATAGAAAGCCTATGGGACAGTCTTCACTACCGCACTCAACAGTGAGGGGAAGCGGCACTCGGCTGAGGCTTCAGACTCCTGGTTATACTGTTCAGCAGGGGTGGGGGAAAAAAAGGTTTCCTTTCAATGTTAGACAGGGGGCCTGCCTGGAGTTTTTCAGCCCCTGGGTGGGTGTGTCTGTGTGGGTGGGGTGCATGCTGTGTTATATTTTTTTTTCTATCTAAGGCCTCATGCACACAGCCGTTGCCCATATTGCGGCCTGCAAACAGCGGGTCTGCAATATACAGGCACCAGCCGTGTGCTCACCGCATTATGGATGCAGACCTATTCGCTTGTGTAACGTCCGGTGTGTAACGGAGGCACAGATGCACTGTGGAGTCCTTCCATGGGGTTTCTCTCCATGCCTCCGCACCGCAGGGGGATGGATCACAGACCCATTAAAGTTGAATGGGTCTGGATCCGTCTGCTGAATTCGTACTGATGTTTCCTGGGCATTGGGGACTGAAAATTGCTGTCCACAATGCACAGGATGGCCCTTTGCATGAGACCTAAAACGTACAGAATCCAAGAAGAAGTCCTTGCACATATATATATAGGTAGCTTATTACTACTCCATGCAACCGCTGGGTTGTACAGAGTGGTATTAGAGCACCCACAGACTTCTAATAAGTCGGCCGGCCTAGAGTCCAGAGCGAAAACACAGCAGTTTATTATAGCCAAGTGATAAAGTACAGCCCAATATGGCGGATCCTCCCTGTACTTTATCACTTGGCTATCATAACCTGCTGTGCATTCACTCCAGATTCCTCCCAGGGGCTTATTAACCCTATGCTTTAGGGGAGGGATATTTACATGGGACTGTATGTTGGAGAAGCTGATGGGAGGGGGTGGCTATTTGCATGGGACTGTATGTTGGAAAAGCAGATGGGAGGGGGTGGTTATTTACATGGGACTGTATATTGGAGAAGCTAATGGGTGGGGGTGAATATTTACATGGGACTGTATGTTGGAGAAGCTGATGGAGGGATGGGTATTTTTTGGGGGACTGTACGGTGGAGAAGCTGATGGGAGGGGGTGGTTATTTACATAGGACTGTACGTTGGAGAAGCTGATGGGAGGGCACATTCACACCGCACCTATATAATTTCTGTTGTTGTGCTCTGTTAAATGAACAGACCAACGAAAATAACGGAAGTGCTGGATTGGGCACGTAACTGACCGGAACAGAGCTGAGCAGACCCCACTGACTATAATGGAGTCTGTTCAGGATATTGTCTTTTTATTAAAGTCCTACAAGGCTTTTTTTGTCTGATCTTTTTGACGGAATCTGCGACTGAGGTCCTGAACGGAGCCTCCAACACAGATGTGAGCAAGTGCAGGCCTGTGTATTATGTATTTGAATTACCGCAAATTTCGTACTCCTCCTTGGCTAAAAATACTCCTTAAAAAGGGTAAGAGGAGTATTTTTACTCTTCCAGAAAAAATGTAGTGCGACCTCTGTGTGTAAGCCAAAAAAAGGAAATTTTGAATTGAACATCAAGACCCCAAAACACCTCCAGTCCTGAATGTGTTAACTGCATTAGTGGTTTACGGAGCAGGTCACAGGGCACTTTTCCTGATGGTGTTATTTGTGCTGTGTAATATAATGTTTTTCCTGCCCTGTTATTAAGTCTTTCATCTCCGGTTACATTTAATACCAGTGTTTATTAACATAATGTTCAGTAAGTGGAGCTTTTTCATTTTTGACTTTTTAATGCATTTCAAATTTGGGTTTTGTTAGTTTTGGCTTACTGTGCTTCACAACCCCTATCCAGTCATTTTCATTTATATTTATTTGTGGTTAGAATCTCATTACAATTTTCAGAGTGACAATATATTCCACAAAGCCGTACAATGGGGTATGAAGACAATACATATAATTACGGCAGTGGAGTGTGTAACAATAGTAAGTAATGCGTGCCCTGTTGCTTCGAATTCCTTCCTAGCATGGAGGGTACAGTCTGTATGGAATGATATTTTCAGGGGTTTTTTCTTCTTGTATAGTGTTAAGGTTGGGCAGCGCTTGTTTTTGTTTTTTGGTTTTTTATGCTTTTTATAAAACAAACAAAGAAAAAGGCAATAAAAATTACACAGCATACAATTAAATGAGCTCATGGACATTATTCATACTCCACACACGCAAGGGAAAGACCACAAAAAGCAAAGCCACATATAAAGTAGTCGCACATCTAAAATGTGAAAATATATAGATTTTATTATAACCAAAACCTCCCGATGAGTCAACGTTAGAGTTGAGCGAACCTGCAGGTTCGAGTTCGGGGTTTAAGTGAATTACGTAATGGATTCTGTTCTCCCAGAATCCATCACGTAATTCAATGCCAGCATGCCAAACGGAATGATTTAGAGGCATTCCGTTTTGCATGAAGTCATAGTACTCGTGTTATGCAGCATGCCGGCATTGAATTACGTGATGGATTCTGTGAGAATTAAATCCATTATGTAATTCACTTAAACCCCAAACTCGAACAGGTTTGCTCAACTCTAGTCGCCTTGGGACTTAATGAGGGAAAATAGCCAAGCCAGAAATCCATCTGCAGGGTGGTTGCCCCTCATCATTACTAAGTAGGATTCTGGCTGGCTGAGTGCAATGTCTTGATGTCCTTAAAGAGACCAGCTGTGTATGGAGATTTATTGGTAAGCACCAGGAAACAGCTGTCTAGAGATGGATATTTGGCTTGGCTATTTTCACTTGTCATGTTCCAAGTCTTCCAGAAGGTGGCTTTAGTGAGATGGTTCACTTTCCCTGGAAGATATCTCTTTGTATATTTTTTCCCATGGAGCGTTGCCAATAATTCTCTCTATACACAGCAGGTCTCTTCAAAGAGAGCCAGCACCCTGCCCAAGTTGCGTTCAAGGCATCGCACTGCCACTCCAATCCTTACTGCGAACTGATGAGGGGCAAGCACCCTGAAACGGTGGTCTACAGGTGGATACCTGGCTTGGCTTTTTTCCCTCGTCAAGTTCAAAGGCTTGTTAAAAAATTTGAGAAGGGCCATCATCCTGCCTAAGTTTTGTAGCCACAAAAGCCACAAACATTTAAAAATCTGTATACAGAAAACGCATGGTTTGGTACAGAATTAGTAACGACCCCTAGGTGCAAACCCCATCCCCAAAGAGAAACAGGCCAACCATGTAACGAGTCAGTCATCATGCAACTTTTTGAGTGAAATTGAACAGCACAATATTGTAGTTCAAAAGTGAGTCAATAGTTTTTCCAAAAGTACAGCAGCGGCAAAGGCTGGCAGTGCACATGAGGGGGCACGGAACTGTTTTATAGAGGAAGCTAGGCCATCGCTGAGGTTGTGCTGGTACACCCACTTTCTTCTCTTCAAGGAGAACAGACCCACCGGGGGTACTGAGGGCTGGTAAGATTTGGGAAAAGTGTTCCATGGTGGATTCTGTCGATTATGCAGACCCTGGAGACGCACAACACTGGCCCCATATAGCTTTTCATAAAACATTGTTAATTAGAGGTTTGCACATGCTCTGCATCAGCATGGCAGGTTTTATCCCTCTACCGGCTATAAATTTTACTTTGGATATAGTAATAGTATCCCTAAAAATGTCTTCATATAATTTTGGTGATTTTCATTTCTAAAAGAAAAAAAAGCAGACTTCCATTAGTTTTAGATCAAATTCTTGTAATTGGCTTGTAAGACAAGCCAATTACCTTTCTCAGAAACCGGCCTCTAAGATGCTGACTGGGGCAAGAGAAGGTGGGGATTCTGCCGTAAAATAGAACTGGTTTGGTGTTGGGTAGCATTGTGGTATCATGTATGATTTGGTAGTTTTTTAATTCATAGTGGGTTGTATCAGAGTATGTGAATTTTAAAGTTCCTGACAATCTCCCAGAGAAAACATGGTGACATATGCTCCCCACTTGTCGTACAGTATACGGTTTGTACAGTTAAGGGGGTATCGCCATCGTATACGTTTATAGCATAGCGATTGGGTAGGCCGTAAATGTATGATAGATGTGGGTACCAACTCTGGGACCTGCTCCATTCTCCAGAACAAGAGTCCTCCAACCCCACCCCACCTGGCCACCCCATCCAGTTAGAGGATAAATATAGAGGTGGCTGCACACATAAGAAACAACCAACTCACTCAGCTCACATAAAAGTGAATGGAGAAAGTCACACATGGGGACATCTTCCCATCTGTTCTTTGCCTGGATGTAGCAGCAGCTACCCATCTCACTAGACAGGACAGGAGTTGGGAGGGGGGGGGGGGGCTTTGTTCTGGAGATTGGTGTTGGTCCCAGAAGTAGGATCCACATCTATCAGACGTGTGGAATACTATGTGTCATTAATGTCTAAGATGGGGATGCCCCTTTATCAGTTATTTAGCCTGTATGAGATAAATGTGTGTTGTCATGTCCACTGAGCTCTGAATATTGGTGGGGCTTCCCATTGTAGGGGCTGAGCCATGAACAACACTTATCACCATCCACAGGACCTGCAACAAGTCTCTTGTGTGAATGGGGCAGTGGTGTGCAACGATGGCCACTGCTCCGTTCACTTCTATAGGACGGACATAGCTGGTGCCATACTCGGCAGTCCCATAGAAGTAAATGGAGCAGTGGTTATTTATGCAAAAAAATTAAGGTCCTCATTTTTTGGGAGGGGGGTTTCTCAGCAGACAGTCTAGAGATCATACATTTATGATCCATCCTGTAAATAGGTGATATATTTTGTTTGTAGGTCAACCGTTTAACTGGCACATGGTCTTTTTCACTTCAGAACAAGTGAGACCGGACTTGGGCCCTATAGATATGATGATGCCTCTTGCAAAGAGAATAGAAAATGTGTAAAAAATAGAGATTAAGGGACTGTAACAGGCCCTGATTTTGCCAGGGGAGCTGTGGCTAGTCTGTAGCATAGTAAGCCTATAGGACATATGGACATGTAGTTTAAGTAGTTAACTGCGATGTGTAGCAAAGCATATTACACAGGAATAAACCAGCGGCTGCGCTGAACAGTTGATGTACTGCCTCTCCTTGAAGCCGTGCTTTATTGATATCATATTAATGGGATGGGCGCTTTGGCTACACTGGAGAGGAGCACAGATTGTACTTCCAGTATATTTATTGCTCTTTAGTTAGTCAAGTTTAGATTAATTTCTAAAGTGACTGAATGCCATTTGACGTTCTCTTGAAGTGGGGGCATTATGATGGCACCCGGGGGGGAGAAGAAAATTCTGTTTCTAAATTGCACTGATTTGAGTCTAGTTGCATGATTATTAACGCGCTTTTAATCTACGCTGGTGTATTTATACATCACTTTATAGAGAGCTCCTCACAGATATGTATAGTGATGCTGAAAACATATTAGAAAATTATACAGTACTAGACATTTAGCCCATTACAATAACAGGCGCTAGAACAGTAGTGCATAAACATTAGTAGGAACAGTGTATATTAAATAGCAAGGGGACGGCTGGCACTGACTGGTGGTGCTGAGACTGTTGGCACTGTGACTGGTGGCTGTGGCACTGACTGATGGCTGAGACAGCTGACACTGACTGGTGGCTGAGACTGCTGGCAGCGACTGGTGGCTGAGACTGCTGGCAGCGGCTGCTATCTGTAGCTGAGAGTGCTAAGACTGTGCAGCTCTGTGATTCACGGACAGTAATGACGGCGTTCCGACGTTGGAAGCACACCATAACCTGCGAGCGGCGGTGGTAATTGTGCGTGTGATGATTGCTCAGCGCGCCGCGCATGCGCAGTTAAATGGTGGCTGAGACTTCCCCGAGTGATGATTGGTCAGCACGTTGGTGTGGGCAGCGCAGTTGCGTGTGGGGCGGCGGTAATTGGGCAGCACGCTGGTGTGGGCGACGTGTGAAGCGCTGTGTGCTGATTGGTCGCCGCACCACGCATGCCCGGTTTAATTATTGGCACACACACACAGGGCTTTTATTAATATGGATGATGGGGGATGGAGTGTAAT
This sequence comes from Bufo gargarizans, assembly GCF_014858855.1. Lineage (NCBI taxonomy): Eukaryota > Metazoa > Chordata > Amphibia > Anura > Bufonidae > Bufo > Bufo gargarizans. Next base: position 24,090 of record NW_025334328.1, read on the forward strand.
ATGTGTATAATGATGGGGGTTGGAGTATAATATTTACAGTTGCAAGAAAAAGTATGTGAACCCTTTGGAATGTGAGTAATTCTTGACCATTCCTCTTTACAGAACTGTTTCAGTTCAGCAATATTCTTGGGATGTCTGGTGTTAATCGCTTTCTTGAGGTCATGCCACAGCATCTCAATCGGGTTGAGGTCAGGACTCTGACTGGGCCACTCCAGAAGGCGTATTTTCTTCTGTTCAAGTCACTGTTGTTGATTTACTTCTATGCTTTGGGTCGTTGTCCTGTTGCAACACCCATCTTCTGTTGAGCTTCAGCTGGTGGACAGATGGCCTTAAGTTCTCCTGCAAAATGTCTTCATAAACTTGGGAATTCATTTTTCCTTCGATGATAGCAATCCATCCAGACCCTGACCCAGCAAAGCAGCCCCAAACCATGATTCCCCCGCCACCATACTTCACAGTTGTGAGGAGGTTTTGATGTTGGTGTGCTGTGCCTCTTTTTCTCCACACATAGTGTTGTGTGTTTCTTCCAAACAACTCAACTTTGGTTTCATCTCTGTCCACAGAATATTTTGCCAGTACTGCTGTCGAACATCCAGGTGCTCTTGTGCAAACTGTAAACATGCAGTGGCTTCCTCTGTGGTATCTATCCTCCCATGAAATCCATTCTTGTTCAGTGTTTTACGTATCGTAGATTCGCTAACAGGGATGTTATATAGAGACTTTTGTAAGTCTTTAGCTGACACTCTAGGATTCTTTACCTCATTTAGCAGTCTGCGCTGTGCTCTTGCAATCCTCTTTACAGGACGGCCACTCCTAGGGAGAGTAGCAGCAGTGCTGAACTTTCTCCATTTATAGACAATTTGTCTTACCGTGGACTGATGAACAGCAAGGCTTTTGGAGATACTTTTATAACCCTTTCCAGCTTTATGCAAGTCAACAATTCTTAATCGTAGGTCTTCTGAGAGCTCTTTTATGTAAGACATCATTCACATCAGGCAATGCCTCTTGTGAAAAGCAAACCCAGAACTGGTGTGTGTTTTTTTTATAGGGCAGGGCAGCTATAACCAACACCTCCAATCTCTTCTCATTGATTGGACTCTAGTTGGCTGACACCTCACTCCAATTAGCTCTTGGAGATGTCATTAGTCTAGGGGTTCTCATACTTTTTCCACCTGCACTGTGAATGTATACATGGTGTGTTCAATAAAAACATGGTAACATTTAATTCTTTGTGTGTTATTAGTTTAAGCAGACTGTGATTGTCTATTGTTGTGACTTCAGTCTCCGGTATTGTACTCCGATATAAGGTTGTCCGGTGAAGTATACGCTGCGGCAGGCGGCGGTTGCAGGGCCCGGATCCCAAGATGTGAGGCGTCTGCAGAGGAAGCCAGAGGGGGAGGAGGAGGCACGGCAGAGCTGGGCACAGCAGCGGGTCGGCGCGCAGTTGTGGGTGGTGCGGGCGGCGTGTGTCCTGTGTGCGGACCCTGTGTGCAGAGTGGACTGGCAGTGATGAGCGCAGCATTTCCCCTTCCTTCCTCCCGGAGCCTCCTCCCTCCCGCAGTCGTTCCTGTAGTGTGTGCTGCCTCACTGATGCTCTCTCCGCTGCCACTGTCACTCAGCGCCGGGGACAAAGCATGAAGCCGTCCGCCCCGCTCCTCCTCCGCCACCCGTGTGTGTGGTGGAGCACCTGCAGAGTCCTGACCATGGGGAGACAATGGAATATACAGCTTTTGCCATTGGTACAGGTATCATCATGGGCGCATATACGATTGGATGGGGCAATTATTGGCACCTGGATATGCAAGACGCTGCGGCAGGCGGCGGTTACAGGGCCCGGACCCTGGGGTGTGAGGCGGCTGCAGAGGGGGAGGAGGAGGCACGGCAGAGCTGGGCACAGCAGTGGTGCGGCCGCGTTTAGAGTGCTGTATCCCAATTGGTCGCCCAACCGCACATGCCCAGTGTGCGATGGTGACACACAAGGACACAGCGCACTGACACTGCTCTTTTATTATATAGGATGCTTTGCTGTTAGAGCGAGGATCACATAATATATATGCAGAGACATGCATGGTTAACCCCATATTTTACTAGTCTCATAGAAAATGAGGGAGCCTCCCACAACCACCACGAGCTTACTGAGCATTTGTGTGTAATCAGCTCCCCCTGCTGGTGACTTCACGCACCAAAAATGTTATCGTCCTACACTGCTGTGTGGAGGGTAGTACGATGCAGGCACTGTTTAGGTGGGACACTTGGCTGGTAGTGTTTATTGGGGCACTCTGCTGACGCTATTGTTTAAGGAGCACTCTAATTGGGTTCTCAGTGATGGCGCTGTTAATAGTGGCACTCTCGATGTTGATCTCAAGAATAGACTATATTTTTGGGTGTCACAGGTCACCCCCCCCTGTCTATCACCACTGTAGGTCCGGTATTGGAGACCAGCAGCCCCAGGGAGATTGGTTTATAATCAAGTCCAGGATGCCAGCAATACAGTGAAAATCTTAAAGTTATTTTTTTTTTCCCCTCTATTTAAATAATTCTTTTTTGACAAATTGATGGATACAAGCCTTGTCTCATCTGCCCCACAATGTCTATAAATCTCCTCTAACAGTGATGTAATGCAGGCTGGCTGGCTGATCTATACATAGATTGTACCACTGTTGACACTGTCAGCTCCTCTCATTGCAGGTCCCAGTAACTTCACTGGGATGTCATCATATTTCCATGGCAACCTGCTCAGTGAGAACCAAACGTGACTGGGAGCTTTGGAACCGTCGGGGGTCCAGGGGCTAATAATTAAAGCTTTTATTTCTATGCATTTATACCAAGCAGTCCCAAAATATAGAGAGAGATTGTAGAACCACCTATGTAACTTTGTAGGGCTGTGTTGGGTGATGCAGGCTCCTGACAGCTTTCCAAGGACAGCGCCCTACATCGTATAGTGGCAGTGCTTGGTATTGCAGCTCAGCCCCATTGACTTGAATGAGGCTGAGCTCCAACTAGGCCATGTGACCGATGTATACTGATGTCACTGGCCTAGGAAAAGGCTGCAGTGCTCAAGAGCTCTGATCGGCGGAGGTCCCGGGTGTCGCATTCCCCCAGATCTGATACAGATGACTTATCCTAGGGATATGTCATAAATATCTATTTCTGGATAGTCCCTTTAACATGCTGTTTTAAATGCAGTCTTGACAGTGGATTTACGACGCACCACTATGGGTGCCTATACCAAAAGTATGATCTCAAAGCACCCTTTATTGGGGAGCGGTATCAGTCCCCTATCATATTCACTTGATTCACCAATGGCAATTATCCATAGGCCCTCTTGCAAAATAAAACTCCAAAGAAACGTGTACTGTGGAAATCCCATATAGTTATTAAAAAAAAGTTATAACCGACCTATACCTGTCCAGCAAGTACTAAAGACACACCTCAGGTCTATAGAGGTTTATGGAGCACTTCAGCGTATATATGTAAATGTGTTGTGAATAGAGCCTAAAATAAGTACATCATAGACCCAGAGCTGTATTCAAATGTGTGCCTGAGGGGTTTATCCTAATGGAATCATGGGCCTCATTTATCAAAACTGTCTAACAGGAAAACGCTCTTAGTTGCCCATAGCAACCAATCAGCGCTCACCTTTCATTTCTTAATGTGTTCTGAAGAAATGAAAGGCTTGCTCTGATTGGTTGCTATGGGCAACTAGGACAGCTTTGATAAATGAGGCCCGTTATCTTTTCAGCTGGTTTTACAACTCGGTTTGGGATGTCGGCCTCCCACAAGTTCTCCATGTATCAGGAGCGGGTGACAATTGAAGGCATTCTAGGCAGTAACAAATAGCCGGTTAGGACTGAATGTACAGAATGCATTGAATCGCTGCTGACAACCTTTAGCATAAATGTGACATTGTGGACGGAGCATTAAAACCAGCAAAGCCCAGAAATTGGTGATTCACGAGATGTAATACATATTTTTATATATGTCTAAGGCCTTAAAAGCACAACCGTTTCCACAAGCGTCAGCTCTTCTCCCTGCTTGCTTGTGTGCCATTAATGGAATAAAATCCTCATTTCTAAGCTGTCCGCTAATGCTATAAATGCAGGTACAGATAGCGTGTTTTCCATCTGTATAAACTGGTGTGGCTGGGAAACAGATGCTGCATGACAGCACTATCGTATTATTATTTTATTATTTGCATTAATATTTAGTACCATCGATTACCGTGCAGCGGGAAGATATTCTTTATCTCGCCCTTAACCCATTCTTGTACTACTCGAATGAGAGACGTGTTGTTACCTACACTAGACTCTCTTCTGTAGAGCTGAGCGAAGTTTAGAAAAATTTGAATTGGCAGCTTCGCCGAATTTTGACAAGAAATCTGAATTATTTCCTCACGAATCGCTATGTTAAAAGCCTATCCAGCCTATCAATGGGACCGTTTTTAATGGCCGCTTAGACACAAGTGCATCCGTTTAACGTCCGTTAAAAACGGTAATACGCTATTGCAATATAGCCTTTTGGGTTAAAATAAAATAAAAATTCACTCACCTCAACGACTTGATCACGCCGGGAGCTCACGGTGACATCATCGTGCTTAGCGCAGGGCCTTTGATAGGTCTTTTCCATTCCAGAAAAGAGCGGACTGCCTCTGCACGAGCAAGTGGATGAGGTTTTTTTTTTTCCGTTCTAAGACAACTCGGCATCAAATTTTTCTTCAGATCGAATTCCGCTTCGGATGCTTCGATTCACTCAACACGACTCATCGGCAGAGACAAATGGAACCGTGTCATTATGTTGTGAAAAAAAAAGCACAGCAAACCTTTAGGAAGATAGCCCAGAGTAAAATTCTAAACTATTCTCCGATCCCCTGTTTTGTTTTGTTTTCAGAGGGGTTCTGGTTTTGAACACATTTGTATTTGCATGTAATGAAATATTTAGTATAGCCACTGAGTAAATTTATTCACTAAAATCTCACTGTATAGCGCCACCTGCTGTTTGTTCTTTTTCCTATTTCTGTGTCCACCTCGACAACATCACTGAGGTGGTTGCACGTGCTCAGTTCCATCCTCCAACTGCCACTAGTTACCAGTGCAGTACGCAGACCTGCAGGGTATTGCGATGTGAGGTCACGGTTAATAGGCAAACGAGGGTTGCTCTGGGTTACTCACAGTTTGTAGGGGGACCCTGGGCAGGCGTACTGCAGTGATGGAGAGGCTGGCACAGGGGTCCTCTGGGGCACTCTCTGTATGTAGGGACCAGGCCTGATGTTGGGTGACGTGCCCTGGATGTTGAAGATGTTTAATGTGCCTGGGGCAAGGTCCCATTAAGATTCGTGAAGCCAGTGCCTGTAACTAGGGGTGCACCGAAATTCCGGCGGCCGAAAATGGGCCTAATCCATTTCGGCCGATATTGGTACATATCGGCAGAAAATATGGTTGGTTATATACAGGGCTTTTTTTCTGGCGGAACGCACCGGAACGGCGTTCCGCCACCTTTTGACATCACAGCCTGCCATGCTCCAGCATTGCAGGCTGCGATGTATCAGCGGGGAGGGACTGGGAGGAGGAGCTGGGGGCCGGTGCGTTCACTGTGCTCCGGCCCCCAGCTCCAGTAGTTATAAAATGTGTACAATTAATAAGGATTCTATTCATGAGGCCCCCTCTGCAGTAGAACATTCAATATAGCCACATCCTACTCACAGGGCTGTTATCTTAATGCTGGCCGGCCGGGCAGACGAGCGGCAGCGTCACGACTGACGTCATGTGCCCGGCCTACTTTCTGAATGAAGGAGGCGGCGCAGGCATGTGACGTCAGTCGTGACGCTGCCGCTCGTCTGCCCGGCCGGCCAGCATTAAGATAACAGCCCTGTGAGTAGGATGTGGCTATATTGAATGTTCTACTGCAGAGGGGGCCTCATGAATAGAATCCTTATTAATTGTACACATTTTATAACTAGTCTGTACTGGAGCGGCAATGGGGGGGGGGTCTGTGGATGGCACTGTTATGGGGTGGGTGGGGGTCTGTGGATGGCACTGTTATGAGGTGGGGGGGTCTGTGGATGGCACTGTTATGGGGTGGGTGGGGGTCTGTGGATGGCACTGTTATGGGGTGGGTGGGGGTCTGTGGATGTCACTGTTATGAGGTGGGGGGGTCTGTGGATGGCACTGTTATGGGGTGGGGGGTCTGTGGATGGCACTGTTATGGGGTGGGTGGGGGACTGTGGATGGCACTGTTATAAAATCATTAAAAAAAAAGTATTTTAAAAGTATTTGGGCAAAAAGGCAGTTTCGGTTTTCGGTCAAGGGCATCCTGAATTTTCGGTTTCGGACCAGAATTTTCATTTCGGTGCACCCCTACCTGTAACCGTGGCACACCAATTTGATAGTGGTAATAAGTGAGGAACACGATGTTGTGATGAACCAAACTTTCTTTACTGAGAACAGTTAACTTTATACAGTCCTTTCTGAAGTTCCAGGTATGGCAGTAGTAAAAAGCAGGCTTTAAACGTATGGCAGGTACAATGTTCTTTGCAAGATACACAGAGGGTAAAAACACTTATGCCTCATTCACACGTCAGTGTTCGGTCAGTGATTTCCATCTGTGATTCGTGAGCCAAAACTAGGTCCGGCTCTAAACGCAGAACAGGAGCAGATCTTTCCCTTATACGTTATGTCTGTGGAGGCTTCTCTTCTGGTTTTGGCTCACAAATCACTGATGGAAATCACTGACCAAACACTGAAGTGTGAACGAGGCCTTACAGACCAGGCTGCACTTTTCCTCAGAAATCCTGTGCACTATTCCTCAGAACTCCTGTCTGTCTCAGTCCAAAGGCCCGTATGCCCTAATGCTAGCTTTATCCTTGGTAGCAAACTTCCTCAGGTATTTATCCTTGCTTTGGGTGAATAATCCTTCTGCCCTTCAGCTCCTTTGTTTAGCTGGAATACTGGCTCTGCTCTGCTTATGGGAACTTGGTTTCTCTCAGGAGGCAAACTCTTCCCCTGGTGACAAATCTTCTGAGCTAACTCTGGCTCAGTATCCTCAGGCAGGCTGGACTGCATCCACTAGCCTCCTGGTGGCAACTAGAAGCCTGGGCTGTCTAGCTGCATGTCAGGAGGAGGCCCTCAGCTTATCTCTGGCTAATGTGCCCTCTCACTTCTGTCTCTCCACAGATTCCTGACTACACAGACTCACCCCTCCCTGTCTGAGCCTAAATATATATACTAGGGGTTCCCTAGCTCCCTCTAGTGTCTAGGATGATGAACTACACCCTAATAGGCCTGCTACACACATCACAGGGAAAATACACATAAAAGCATATAAGAATACATTAAAATGGACTGTTAAATACACTGCCACTGTCCCTCAGGATTAGGAGTACCACGTGACCCAATTGACCCTTGTGTAGTGTCCACATTTACCTAGTGGGACACTACACCAGTCCTATCTGCTTTTAGAAGCTGTGACACACACAGGAGGAGAGCTGCAGCAGAAAGGACATGCTTTTGAGAAAGTACACACCCCCTGAGTTGCATCAGAATAGAGCTGCCAACGTAAAATAAATCCAGCACAGCGATTGGAGCAATCCATAGGAGGTGTACTCTAGATCCATGTGAGGTACAAGGCTGGTTCTAGCTTGTTAGAAAGAGATTGTCATGCACGATATGATGTCTGATTTTATGTTTTTTTCTATTAGTGCTAAATTTTTCCAGTTGGATGTCGAGCTGCAGCTCTATTAGGGTCTCTGCACCCATTAGTTTTGTCTTCTGTTTTTTTTTTACCAGTTAAAAAAAATGCCAGAAAAGCTGCTTGCAAGCAGTGTGTTTGTTCACTGATGTTTTTTTTTTTTCATGATGTTTTTCACCTATAGAGAAGGTGATGTGATAAAACCTGAAAAAAAAATTCAAAAGCTCCAGCATGTTGTGTTTTTGGAAAAAAGCCATAAAGACAAAAAAAGTCACCTAATTAATAATCACGATGCTTGCATGTCGCGCATCTTTTATTTCCCATAGACCTTCAGCTAACATCTGGAGCTGGTGATTTTTCCTGCGAAAAATGCTGCAAAAAATACCACAATCCTCCCCCCACCACCACCCACCCCTCAAAAGTGCAGAAAAACGGTAGCTTGGTGTAGCAGGCTAGGCTTAAAGTACAATACCTTTTTTTATTTTTGCTTGTGACTTGTAAGCTCAGGGGTGGCATGTTTTACACAGCTGTTGCTGTTACTGGGGGCACTGTGGCTGGCAATATACATAAAGAACTATGGCTGAAAAAGTGAGAGGGCACTGTGGCTAGCATAGTGATGTGGTATTGGGAAATAACTGTATACAGTGATATTCTTTTCCTTATTTTTATCCTTCTCATTTGTGGTTCATCTTATGATATGGTGTCTGTGTGTGTATATACATACATATATACCATATTTTTATTATATTTTATCAGACCACCAATCTTCATCAGACTTCAGACCAGACTCTAATCTTCATCAGATCCCAGTCTTCATTAGACCTCAAATCAGACCACCAGTCTTCACCAAACCTCAGATCAAACCCCCAAGCTTCATCAGACTTCAGATCAGACCCCAATCTTCATCAGATCCCCAGTCTTCATCAGACCTCAAATCAGACCACCAAGCCTCATCAGACCTCAGATCAAACCCCCAAGCTTTATCAGACTTCAGATCAGACCCCAATCTTCATCACACCACCAGTCTTCATCAGACCTCAAATCAGACCACCAGTCTTCATCAGACCTCAGATCAGACCCCCAAGCTTCACCAAACCTCAGATCAAACCCCCAAGCTTTATCAGAATTCAGATCAGACCCCAATCTTCATCACACCACCAGTCTTCATCAGACCTCAAATCAGACCACCAGTCTTCATCAGACCTCAGATCAGACCCCCAAGCTTCACCAAACCTCAGATCAAACCCCCAAGCTTTATCAGAATTCAGATCAGACCCCAATCTTCATCACACCACCAGTCTTCATCAGACCTCAAATCAGACCACCAGTCTTCATCAGACCTCAGATCAGACCCCCAAGCTTCACCAAACCTCAGATCAAACCCCCAAGCTTTATCAGACTTCAGATCAGACCCCAATCTTCATCACACCACCAGTCTTCATCAGACCTCAAATCAGACCACCAGTCTTCATCAGACCTCAGATCAGACCCCCAAGCTTCACCAAACCTCAGATCAAACCCCCAAGCTTCATCAGACTTAAGATCAGACCCCTAATCTTCATCAGACCTCAGATCAGACAAACAATAAATAAAAAAATAATTAACTTCTCCTGCCCTGTATGGCTCCGCCACTCGGGAAATACACGCTGCACTGTGACCTGGCGTCACACAGAGTCAGGTCATAGTGCTCGCATACAAGCACCTTGTCCTGGCACTGTACGTTGTGAGGACACAGTACTGCGACCGGAGAAGTCCAGGTATCTTCCCGGTCCTACAGTACTAATTAGCGCCTCCGTAATGGAAGTGCTCATTAGTATTTACTTTATAAGATGCACTGGGGGGGGGGGGGGGGAGTGCGTCCACTTTATGTGGATCTAGTTTAATGCTCACATCAATGTGCAAATCATGGCTTGAATTCCGTCAGTTAAGGCTGCTTTCACACTAGCGTTCGGTATTCCGTTCGTGAGCTCCGTTTGAAGGAGCTCACGAGCGGACCCGAACGCAGCCGTCCACCCCTGATGCAGTCTGAATGGAGGCGGATCCGCTCAGACTGCATCAGTCTGGTGGCGTTCAGCCTCCGCTCCGCTCGCCTCCGCACGGACAGGCGGACAGCTGAACGCTGCTTGCAGCGTTCGGGTGTCCGCCTGGCCGTGCGGAGGCGTGCGGATCCGTCCAGACTTACAATGTAAGTCAATGGGGACGGATCCGTTTGAAGATGCCACAATGTGGCTCAATCTTCAAGCGGATCCGTCCCCCATTGACTTTACATTGAAAGTCTGGACGGATCCGTCCCAGGCTATTTCCACACTTAGCTTTTTTTTGCTAAAATAATGCAGACGGATCCGTACTGAACGGAGCCTCCGTCTGCATTATTATGGGCGGATCCGTTCTGAACGGATCCGCCCGAACGCTAGTGTGAAAGTAGCCTAAGGCTGTGTATACATTGATGTGAATGGTGATTTAGATATTACAAGATCTCTATGTCCAGATGCGCGTAAGGCCAGAGCCCAGACAGGAAGTGTTGTCATATGGATATAGGGATAGAAGAGTTGCAGGCTTCCCCCCGTAACCTCTCTCTGTCATATCTCAGCATAGAGATTAAACTATTTTCATATTTTTCACGTAAAGCTTCTCGTAGTTTCTCTTTTAAGATGCTTCAAAATGAAGATTAATAGCTGATCTTGACATGATTGAAGTTCTTAAGATTGGTACATGTTTTAATGTTAGCTTGCCCTATTGATTCACCCCACTATTGCTCTTTTACTGGCAATAATTACTATTTTTAGAAGATAGATTTTGTTAAATTTGCTCTTAAAAAGCCATTTAATTAGAAACATAAAGAACTGGGTATGTTTTTTTTTTTTTACGTTTTATTATAATCTTTTAAAATGATTTCCCCAGTTAACGAGAACATGTTGGTAGCGATCTATTAGGTGATCTATTTTCTTTGTTACATTTCCTAGCTTCTTATATTTGGGAGAAGGGGAGGGGGTTGGTTACAGCACGATTCTATCTGCAAACCAAAAGAAATGAATGGACAAGTGGGGACCACTGGGGACTCTGACCACTGACCCCAGAGAGCTATGAATAGTTCACAAGGAGGGGTGGGGTGGCTCTGTTTCCGGCTTTAATTGAGCCTTTTAGACACTCTTACAATTTTAATGTGCGGTGAGTCTGATTTAGAGGAAGAGTCTGGCATTCTAATGGGAGGAGGGGGGGTTTGGGAGGAGCGGCGCTCGCAGAGAGGTGTGCGTGGAAAGTTTAAAAGGATGCTGTCCGATCCAAGCACATTATGTGTGACCACAGGCGTCAGGGGGGCAAGAGAGGATGGGAGATGAAGAGAAATTGTGTTTCCCTGCTCCTCATTTATTTTCTCGTTCTTCTTTTCTCATTACCCTTTACGTTTGTTTGTTTTTTTTCTCCTTCCTCTCGTCCTTGTTGGCTATTTTCAGCCATGATCAACAGCTTTTCATTTGTGCTGCTTGTTTCATCTGTAATGTTTTTTCTTGCAAGAACTCCGCTAGCCTATAAAATACAGATGTAGCAGAGCTGAAACTGCCATAAGAGGGTTTCTGCTGCTTTATTTCTATGCAGGTGCTGTGGGTCTACTGCAGTCTTGTAACTGATCCTGATATCACATTGACTTGTCACCAATGTCAAACTCGGCTCTGCTTAATCTGTATTGCATATATTCCTTTGCCCATTTATCATTTTTTTTGTCACTGTAAAATATTTTCCTGAGCCAGATGGGAGCAATGAGTAATAAGGCGCAGTGGCACCTGAATGGTTACCATTGAAAGGATCTCTGGCCAGGATTTCTGATCACGGCGGCTACTTACCGACAATGTCGTCACCAACCATTTAGATCAAGGCTTGTCCGGATAATGCGGTATCAATGCTTTGTGAATCATTCTTAACCCACGAGCTTCAGTGAAAATGTTAAGTATTTCCTTAACGAAAGATATCATCAAAGATCTCCTAGATGAAGGAGTACACAATGCGCTCCTATAATGTAAAATAATACAATTATGTTTTCAGCCAGATAATATCCATGTAGCACATAAGTCTGGGCAGCAGGAGTGAAGAGAAGCCTTTGTGCACTGAGAATTGTTAATTTAATTGTGGTCTGAGCAGAAGAAAGAGCCGCGCACTTAAAAAACGACCACATAAAAGTCTTCCTGTTATCTGAACGCAGAGAGGGCAGACATTTTTGAGAGCTGTACCGATAATGAGAAGCAGTCTGTCTCCTCCTTAGAAGCCGGTGACTTGTCCCATCACCTGTACGACGTAAGGCCTCATGCACACTGTCGTTGCTCGGTCATTCCGTGCATTGGGGTCCGCAAATTGCAGTCCCCAATCCGCGGGCACCATCCTTGCGGCTGCCACAGACAGATCCAGACCAATTCAACTTGAATGGGTCTGTGATTCATCCGCACCGATTGATGCGAAGGCACGGAGAGAAACCCCACGGAAGCACTCTATGCCTCCATCCCGCACCTTCCGGATTGCGGACCCATTCAGGTAAATGGGTCCGCATCCGTGATGCAGTGCACAAATGGCAGGGGCCCGTATATTGCGGACCTGCCGTTTGCGGGCCACAATACAGGCATGGCCAAATGACGACCGTGTGCATGAGGCCTTATAGTGATTGTTTTCATGAGCTGCGACCGACAACATGGCTGTGAGCTGATGAGCTATCCTGTGACATGCGGCAACCCCCGCCAATCAACTGTATGAGAAGACTGCTCACTCAGTGCACTTCGGCCTTCTCTCTTCCTGTTCACCGCTGCTGTCCATGGCAAAGACCATAGACAGCAGCAGCGGACAGGAAGAGAGAAGGGAGACGGCAGGAGCGCGCACTGTCTTCTCATAAAGCTGATCGGCGGAGGTGTCGGACCCCGCCGATCTGATATTGATGACCTATCCTGAGGATAGGTCATCAATAGTAAAAGCCCAGAGAACCCCTTTAATCTTGTATATCGCCTGTATGGGATTTTGATATATTGACCTGTCCAGTGCCTTCATCTCTACAGGATCATAACAGCAGCCTACCATCGTAAACACACAATCTTTTAGCAAACAGATCTCTTCAAATTAGGGAGTCTGTTGGGTTCTTTAAAGGTTATGGCCACATTTGCATAGATCATTTTTATAGATTTTTTATTGTTCCTTTGCTTCCTTAAAAATTTCCTACTGTTTTGCTTCTGCGGCTCTTGTTTAACCTAGCAGCCTGTCTTGCGGAATCCAACATAAATTCATAAAACACTACTCCAGACTACTACTCTCTGATAGTTCTCTCCTCTCTCCAACCCCCTACTGTCAGTGTTAGAGATGGCAGCACAGATAGGTAATGCACAAGTGAACATAGTGCTATTATTGTCACAGATGCAGCAGAAAACAGCAGTGTGACCGGTAGAGTTAAACTACCGTAATTTAAGGGGTTCTGCACTTTGTTTAAAGTGATGATCTATCCTCTGCATAGATCATCAGCATTTGATCGGCGGGGGTCCGACACCCGGGACCCCCGCCGATTAGCTGTTTGAGAAGGCAGCGCCGCGGCCTTCTCACTGTTTACCGCTGGCCCAGTTACGTCACTTGAATGGAGCTTAGCCACGCCCAGGCCAGTGATAATAGTCATGACGTCACTGGGCCGGCAGTAAACAGTGAGAAGGCCACGGCACTGCTGGAGCGCCGATGCCTTCTCAAACAGCTGATCGGCGGGGGTCCCGGGTTTCCGACCCCCACCGATCAAATGCTGATGATCTATCCAGAGGATAGATTATCACTTTAAACAAAGTGCAGAACCCCTTTAAGATGATTTTTATGCTCTAGGTCAGTGATGGCGAACCTATGGCACGGGTGCCAGAGGTGGCACTCAGAGCCCTCTCTGTGGGCACCCACACCCTGGAAAAAGTCTATGGTGTACCAATATGCCTTAGAATTCCCCTGTCAGTCATCGGCGCAGGGCGCACTATGAACAGCACAGGCAGCGCACTAAATGCTGGCAGGCTATTGTAGCTAAATGATAAAGCACATGGAAGATATTCTATATTGGACTGTAGTATTCAAGGTAAATTGCTGTGTTGGCACTTTGCGATAAATAAGTGGGTTTATGTTGCAGTTTAGGCACTCGGTCTGTAAAAGGTTCGCCATCACTGCTCTAGGTCCTTTATCCGCTGCATAATACTCAAAGTTGGTGACCACGGTGGTTGTTTCATAAAATGATTGGCATCTGTAGAGATTTGGTATGGAAATCTACTCTAAGAATTAAAGGGGTTGTCCTTTTTTTTTTTTTTTACTAGTGATAGCCCGTCTTTAGGATGGCCATTGCTAGTTGATCTGCAGGGGTCCGACACTCTGCACCCCTGCTGATCAGCTGTTCTGGTGTAGCTCTATAAATTTTGTAGTAGACAGAGCTCATCACTACAGCACTGCCCCTATTGACTTCAGTGACGGCAGCATTGTAGTCCTGAGGAAAGGCTGTTGTGTAATAAAAAAAAAACTGGACAGGGGTACTCCGGGAATTAATAAAATGAAAAAACGTAAATTTTACTTTATAATAAATATATTCCCATATACCTTTTATTATTTATAATGGTTTATTTTGTCTAGGGAGCAATCAGTAGGAAAAACGAAATGGCCACTGTCCTATTATTAGTACACATAAAACCTGTCCTAATCACACAAGAGGACAAGTTACTTCACAACACTGAGGTAAAGAGCTGCCTCATCCTCCTCTCTACTTGTCAGGGATTATAATCCTGAATACAGTTGGAGAACTTTAGCTGAATCGCTGGGAAATTTAGTTCTTAAAGAGACATTAAAGGGAGTCTGTCAGCACATTTACCCCTTTTTAACAGTTCCCATACCGCTGTAGCCGCAACACAGATGATTAAAACGGTACCTTTTATATGCTTTGGTGGACTTTTAAAACTGCCAGAAACGAACTTTGATGCGTATGTAAATGAGGGCTCGCAAGTGCCCAGGGGCGGCGTCCACCACGTTGGAGCCCAGGCAGCTCTGCCTCTTCGGCTCTTATCCTCGCCCAGCCTCTTCCTCTGCCCGCCCATCTGTTTTCTCTCCCCCCTCAGCGAGATTCCGCGCCGACGCGATAACTTCCTTGTTCAGCGGTATGGGAACTGTTAAAAAGGGGTAAATGTGCTGACAGACTCCCTTTAAGTACAGAGTGGACGGACAGGACAGACTGTGATGATATGGAGCTAGGGAAATGGAGACTGCATACAATTGCTGCTGCTCATTAGCCACATTCCCACTCTCCTCTCTGTACTTCATGTCTCCTCATCATCTCCATTCCCACAGAGATTTAGCCGAAGAGCTTATCAGCTGCATTCAGGATCGGAGGATGTGGCAGATCTTTAGCTCACTGTTCTGTAGTAACTTGTCCTACTGTGTCATTAGGACAGGTTTTGTGTGTACTAATAGGACGTCGGCCATTTTATTTCTCCTAATTATTGCTCCCTAGACAAAACTAGCCATTATAACTAATAAAAAGTATTTGGGAATATATTTATCATAAAGTAATATTGAAGTATTTTCATTTTCTTTATTCCCGGAGAACCCCTTTAAGCTTGAAACACTACAAGGACCAAAAGAAGAGGTGGCTTTACCTTGCCAAATTCATGGCTGTACTTTTTATCCTTGCAACTGCAGCATTTGAGGGGTTGGGGTGTAGATGAGCCTCCCAATCTGCTGGTTGAGTTCTGGGACATGTGTTAGGCACTAATAGTCTGCTGGTGGGATTAGAAGCAGTGAGAATATTTAGGATAACCTGTCCATTTTCCCCTTTACGTGCCTTTCATAAATTATGGATGAAGATTAAGCAGTTTATGGGAGTGGCAGGCTACACATGGTACTTCTCTATATGGGATAACAAGGCATATCTAGAATTTAGTAAGTTGTGGGAAGCCCTTGCAAGCTAAAGGACTTCAGAAGACATCTCAACTAGTCCTGGAAGGTCACTTTAGAACGTTTCCTAAGCTTTCAACAGGAGTTTGTTCTGCCACATAATACATTTTATCAGTATCTGTAGTGGAGACACGCCAATGAAACGCAATATCCTATGACATTGGCAGCCATCAAGGCTTTTACTGAGTAGATGGGCTAAAATGGGGGAACTAAAGGAGTGATTTCTCTTTATTATAGATGCCTTCTGGTAGAAGGTCCTAAAAAATATCTATTTTCATTGAAAGGGAGGCGGGAAAAAGATCTAGAGCTTATTGACAATAATAAATGGGAGAAAGTGCTGCAGGTAATAGAGAGGTCGTCTCTAAAAGAGTCCCAGGTGTACTTAGGAAATATAATGGACAAGACTGCTTTTACTGCACAAAATGGGGCGTAAGACTCATTGTGGGGGGGGGGAAGCTGGGGCTGACTTAATTCTATGTTCTAGATCAGACAAGGTATCTGTGGATCACTACAGCTGAATAATTTGGATCAGGTGCTCTTGGTCTTAGTGACCCACCTAGCCACATAGAAGTAATCAATATGTAAAAGGTAGACCAGGCACTCAAAATATGCAGTCAAAATAGAGATGAATTAAATGTCATTTATTTCAACTTCCTAAAATATCATTAATATAGACAGCAGTATTAAAAACAACATGAGTGGCGGCAATAATTCATAAAAATAGCAGCATAAACATTTATCTGAATAAAAACGGTAGGTGCTAAAACAAAATCAGATGGTACAATTTATAGCAGCAATGGTCACAGTCCGAATTAGTGGGCAACCGCAATATGGTAAAGTGCAATAGTGAAAATGTAGTAGCAATCGTTCCCAAAGTCCAACCTATGGACAACCGCAGTCCATGCACTAAGCAAGGTGCGACAGTGCAATTTAATGGAAAATCATCCGGGTCCAATCCATGGACAACCGCAATCTGAATGTTGGAGTTATATCAGTGCTGATCCGATTGTTATTTTTCAGTAGTTATACTGTTGATTGTTCTTAATTTCAGATAAGCGCATATATGAATGTTGCAAGTCCTTCAAGACAGGGAAGACTAAGTAACACAGTGTAATAACATATCGTGGTGGCGTCCCACCTCTTGTTGTTACTGTATCGGTATTACCTTAGTCTCGTCGATGTTCTAGATCAGGGATCAGCAACCTTCGGCACTCCAGCTGTTCAGAAACTACAACTCACAGAATGCTCCAGTCACTTTTATGGGAGCTAGAAGAACAGTTCAGCATGTTTGCATGCTGGGAGTTGTAGTTTCACAGCAGCTGGAGTGCCGAAGGTTGCTGATCCCTGTTTTAGATTAAAGAGCTTTTTGGGGGAGTTTGTTAATCTTATCTTAATAGCCCATTGTTATTGCGACCACTATAGATAGATATATATACACTCAGCAAAAATATAAACACAACATTTTCGGTTTTGTTCCCATTTTGCATGAGCTGAACTCAAAGATCTGAAACATTTTCTACATACACAAAAGACCCATTACTATCAAATATTGTTCACAAATCTGTCTAAATCTGTGTTTGTGAGCACTTCTCCTTTGCAGAGATAATCCATCTCACCTCACAGGTGTGGCATATCAAGATGCTGATTAGACAGTATGAATATTGCACGGGTGTGCCTTAGACTGCCCACAATAAAAGCCAACTCTGAAATGTGCAGTTTGATCACACAGCACAATGCCACAGATTTTGCAATGTTTGAGGGAGCGTGCAATTGGCATGCTGACTGCAGGAATGTCTACCAGAGCTGTTGCCCGTGCAATGAATGTTCATTTCTCTACCATGAGCCGTCTCCAAAGGCGTTTCAGAGAATTTGGCAGTACATCCAACCGGCCTCACAACTGCAGTCCACGTGTAACCACACCAGGCCAGAACCTTCACATCCAGCATGTTCACCTCCATGATCGTCTGAGACCAGCCACCCGGAAAGCTGCAGCAACAATCTGCATAACCAAAGAATTTCTGCACAAACTGTCAGAAACCGTCTCAGGGAAGGTCATCTGCATGCTCGCTGTCCTCATCGGAGTCTGGACCTTACTGCAGTTCGTCGTCGTAACCAACTTGAGTGGGCAAATGCTCACATTCAATGGCGTCAGGCATGTTTGAGAGGCGTTCTGTTCACGGATGAGTCCCGATTTTCACCGTTCAGGGCAGATGGCAGGCAGAGTGTGTGGCGTCGTGTGGGTGAGCGGTTTGTTGACGTCAACGTTGTGGATCGAGTGGCCCATCGTGGCGGTGGGGTTATGGTATGGGCAGGCATATGTTATGAACAACGAACACAGGTGCATTTTATTGATGGCATTTTGAATGCACAGAGATACTGTGACGAGATCCTGAGGCCCATTGTTGTGCCATTCATCCACGACCATCACCTCGTGTTGCTGCATGATAATGCACGGCCCCATATTGCAAGGATCTGTACACAATTCCTGGAAGCTGAAAACATCCCAGTTCTTGCATGACCAGCATACTCACCGGACATGTCATCCATGATTGGAATGCTCTGGATCGGCGTATATGACAACGTGTTCCAGTTCCAATATTCTGCAACTTTTCACAGCTATTGAAGAGGAGAGGACCAACATTCCACAGGCCACAATCAACAACCTGATCAACTCTATGCCACGGAGATGTGTTGCACTGCGTGAGGCAAATGGTGGCCACACCAGATACTGACTGGTTTTCTTCCTCTCCCCCCCCCCCCCCCCAGTAAGGCAAAACTGCACATTTCAGAGTGGTCTTTTATTATTTTCCTCTAATCAGCAGCTTGATACGCCACACCTGTGAGGTGGGATGGATGATCTCGGCAAAGGAGAAGTGCTCACCAACACAGATTTAGATTTAGGGTCCATTCACACGTCAGTATTTTTCTATATCCCGAATTTCGGTCCGTTTTTTGCGGATCCGTTGTTTCTGAAAATGTTTCCGTATGTCATCCGTTTTTTGCGGATCCATTGACTTTGTATTGTACCAGGATCCGATTTTGTGGATAATAGGACAAGTTTTATATTTTTTACGGACATGTGGAACGGAACAACGGAAACGGACAGCACACATTGTGCTGTCCGATTTTTTTCAGGACCCATTGAAAATGAATGGGTACGCAACTGGTCTGGATCTGTTCCGCAAAAAACAGAACAGATCCGGAAAGAAACAACGGACGTGTGAATGGACCCTTAGACAGATTTGTGAACAATATTTGAGAGTAATGTATGTAGAAAATGTTTCAGATCTTTGAGTTCAGCTCATGCAAAATAGGAGCAAAACCGAAAATGTTGCGTTTTATATTTTTGCTTAGTGTATATATATAGTTTCCTAAAATCTCAAAGAAGATGGTAGTATATACACCTGGGCTCTACCATACAAAATTTCCCTGGTTTTAGAATGTAGTACAAGTATTATTTTCATATAGATAATCTTCACTTACATGATTTACTATTCACTTTCATTTTTAGATTTATTATAGTGTCTCTGAGAATGTGAACCAAAGGCCATTGCTTACGATTACTAGGATGGTGATCCTTCTTATGGGAGATGTTTGTGCAGAGAACCACCTTTCTTTCAATTTTGATTTCATCTCGGAAAATAGAAACTGTCTGTTTTCCAGACGTAAAAAAGCATTGCAAGGACGGCTTGTGTGTGTATGTAAATGTATTCATGGATTCCATTCTGGGAGCTCTTCAAAAATGTTTCCTCTAGCAGTTCTCGGGATGCAACAGTAAACACATTTGCCCAAATTTACCATACTGTACAAATATGGTATATCTCATCTAGATCAAAGTTTTGAATTTATAGTTTTATATAGCAAATGTTCAGTAATCGGACATTCACCGACTGCTGTTGGGTGCCTGGTGATTACAAATTGTGCCCCACAATTTCAGTCAAATGGCCCGCCTACTTAATAATGGTTGTCCCACTGTTTCTTGATTTTCACCATAGATTTCTGATTTATAAGCTTGCGTTGAAACCTATAAGGCTGCAATCAGTACTCTTGAGCCATTATTTTTTTTTGATCAGTGCTGAACTATCAAGAATTACAGATTGTTAAGTACCTATAATCCCTCTATTTTTGTCTCCAATGGACAGCAATGGCCGCTGCTCCTGACCCATACTACGCTATAAAAGTAGTCTATCCATCAGGGGGTTAATGGCCAAAACACCTCTTCAATCCCCTGAACTCACTGCTGTCTCAGAGGTGACTGCCCACCCAGACGACCTCTAACCATTGTAACAGCGGGTATTTTCATATGATTTGATTTGTCTGGAGGAACGGGCTAACATTCCTTCAAGTCAATGTGCAGGACTAATCAACCGCTACTAATCAACGGAAATGTTTAGTTACAGTTATTGCAGCACAAGGGAGTCATACCAGATATTTTCCTCAATAAATAATTGACCAAGTCTGATATTTTGGGCTCATTTGTTTGATTTGCTTATCCTTATCCACTTGTAGGACTTAAATTTATACAGAAATATAGGAAATTCTGAAGTGTTCACAAACTTTCAAGCACCACTATATATGCTATTTAGCTTTCCAACTACACAGAGGTTTGGGCATCCAAATTTCACCTCTCTGTATGAAGACTGTATTAAATCATTCAAATCTTCGGATCCTGTTATACTGAGCATCACGCTGGGCAAGTAGCCACCTATGCCACATACTCTGGGTAAAATTAGCATAACATATCATTGCCTTAAGCCCCTTTCACACGGGCGAGTATTCAGCACTGGGTGCACTGAATCCGGACCCATTCATTTCAATGGGGCTGTGTACATGAGCGATGTTTTTCACGTATTACTTGTGCGTTGCGAGAAAATCACAGCATGTTCTATATTCTGCGTTTTTCACGCAACGCAGGCCCCATAGAAATGAATGGTGCTGTGTGAAAATCGCATCGCATTAGCAAGCAAGTTCCGGATGCGGTGCGATTTTCACGTATGGTTGCTAAGGAGACGAGGGATGTATGACCCAGGACCCCATTTACTTATTTATTTAAAATGGTTATAATGGAAAATAATAGCATTCTTTAATACAGAATGCCAAGTATAATGTCAATTGAGGGTTAAAAAATAATAAAAACATAACTCGCCTCATCCACTTGATCGCACAGCCGGGATCCTCTGCAAAAGGACCTTCGCTTACGTCATCGCGCTCACCACATGGTGGAAGGTTCACCGTCTGCATTCCGTTTCCGTATTTGGGTTCCGCAAAGAAATAGAACATGTCCTATTATTGTTTGCATTACGGACAAGGATAGTACTGTTCTATTAGGGGCCAGCTGTTCCGTTCCGCAAAATACAAAATGCTCACGGACGTCATCCTTATTTTTTGCGGATCTGTTTTTTGCAGACCGCAAAATACATACGGTTGTGTGGATGAGGCCTCAGGCTGTGTCTTCTCTTTTTCAATCTACTCTTGGCTTTGGCTTCAAAAACGGCATAAAAAAACCTAAATGGGAAAACCCAGCCTAGGGGTTGTCTCACTTCAGCAAATTGCATTTATCATGTAGACCGTTAATACAAGGCACTTACTAATGATTGTGATTGTCCAGATTGCTTCCTTTGCTGGCTTGATTCATTTTTTCATCTCATTATACACTGTTCGTTTCCATGATTCAAGCCAGCAAAGGAGGCAATATGTACAATTATGTTCATGAGTAAATGTCTTGACTTTTTCTACATGATAAATGAGAAAAGTGATATTGTGGATAACTTTGGCCTGGTAGCATTTTATAGGCGGTACTTGATCTTCCAAAATGCCTACTCTTTCCCCACTCCAGCAATCCTCTCATTGATTTTTCTGATGTCTTGTCTAATAAAAGAGACGCTCTCCTGCAGTGACCCTATAGATGTATTAAGGGTCACCAGGGCCGTATGTCCCTGGTAGTGGGTTCTAGATCATGAGCCATCCTAGGGAGGGGAAGCTTCGGTGAAAATGCAGGCTGTGCAGCCAATCCATCTGGGCCCCCCCCCCCACCTCCACCTTTACCCGCGCCTGCCATGCTAGATCCCCCATCTTACTTAGCGCCATCTTTTACAGCACCATCAGTAGAGGGGCTCACCTCCTGCTCTGCCGTCCTCCTCGGATCTGTGTCCCCATGGCCTTCCTCTGCAGCGGGAATACGAGCAAACTGCTCCAAGCGCGCAACCACATCTGCCGACTTCGACGCGGCAGTGGGGCCATATTGTTTTGCTGGCGTTTGTCCCGGACCTTCCCGGCCGTCTCTCTCCCGCTTGGTTGTACGGGTCATGCGAATGTGTGCCCAGAGGGTCTGCACGCACTGCTCCACTGCTTGCTAGCCGTACAGGGGATTGTAGCAGGTGCCGGTCAGGCAAGCACGTCTCCTCACATTGCCAGCCAGGCCACGCCCCATTCTCTACATAATAAATGCCATTTGCTGAAGTGTGACAACCCCTTAAGTTTTAGCCCACATTCTTTATTCATTTTCAGATCCCCTGGAGGGGTACAATTCATTTAAAAATTAATGTATAATCGATTGGGAAAAGTTTAATGTGATAAAACTGGTGTAACGGAAAACTGGGTTCAGCAAAAACACTTCCGTTACTGATAATACAACCATCTGCATCCGTTATGAACGGATCCGGTTGTATTATCTTTAACATAGCCAAGACGGATCCGTCATGAACTCCATTTAAAGTCAATGGGGATTGGATCGGTTTTTGATTGTGTCAGAGAAAACAAATCCGTCCCTATTGACTTGCATTGTGGGTCTTGCCGGATCCGTCTTGCTCCGCATCCCATGATGGAAAGAAAACCGCAGCATGCTCTCTGGTATGAGAATGCAACTGAACGGAATGGAATACATTTTGGAGCATTCCGTTCTGTTCAGTTGACAATGAAAGGGGACAAAACAGGAGCGTTTTTTTCCGATATTGAGACCCTATGACGGATCTCAATACCGGAAAATAGAAACGCTAGTGTGAAAGTAGCCTTAGTTGCTACCTTTCATTTTTTAGAGCTCCTTTGGAAAATGAAAGGTGGGGTTGGATTGGTTGCTAGGGGCAACTAAGACAGTTTTCCTTTGCACCAGTTTGATAACTCTCCCCAATTGTCTTTTTTCAGTTTGGAGCCTGCGACTAGTTTCAGACTTCGCTCATGTGGATGTGTCCCTCCCAGCTATACTGGTTGTGAGATCAGCGAGAAGAGAGAGCACTGTGTGTGTGTGAGGCTAGTTTTACACCTGCGCTAAAGCTGGTCCAGCAGAGGAATAGCCTGCCAGAATTCACTGTACCCTGCCTAGCTGGATATGGCAGAGCTTCGGTTGGTGTCCGGCATGAGCGCCGGGTTTCGGCCAGACAAAAACTGTGCGGTGGACGACTCTTTTTGGCTATGCCTGATACGGAGAACTTGGGCAGGCTGTTTCTCTGCTGGGTAGCATGAAAGTAGCCTGAGCACTTCTTTCTTCTTGTTCTAGCTATCGGTGGGGGCCTCAGCACTTATAAAAATAACTTTTCAAGTGTTGCTATGGCATATCTAAAAATGAGTATATATATATATATATATATATATATGTATTTTTTTATTTTTTATTATAGGACACGTGTAACCCCCTTAAACTGTAAGCAGTCAGTTCTTAAGCCCTCTCTAGCAGTAGCTACAAGGTACAGACCAAAAGTTTGGACACACCTTCTCATTCAGAGTTTTCTTTATTTTCATGACTATGAAAATTGTAGACTCACACTGAAGGCATCAAAACTATGAATTAACACATGTGGAATTATATACATAACAAAAAAGTGTGAAACAACTGAAAATATGTCATATTCTAGGTTCTTCAAAGTAGCCACCTTTTGCTTTGATTACTGCTTTGCACACTCTTGGCATTCTCTTGATGAGCTTCAAGAAGTAGTCACCTGAAATGGTTTTCACTTCACAGGTGTGCCCTATAAGGTTTAATAAGTGGGATTTCTTGCCTTATAAATAGGGTTGGGACCATCAGTTGCGTTGTGGAGAAGTCAGATGGTTACACAGCTGATAGTCCTACTGAATAGACTGTTAGAATTTGTATTATGGCAAGACAAAAGCAGCTAAGTAAATAAAATGGAGTGGCCATCATTACTTTAAGAAATGAAGGTCAGTCAGTCCGAAAAATTGGGAAAACTTTGAAAGTGTCCCCAAGTGAAGTCACAAAAACCATCAAGCGCTACAAAGAAACTGGCTCACATGCGGACCGCCCCAGGAAAGGAAGAGTGTGTCCAAACTTTTGGTCTGTACTGTATATATTGTCAAGAAAATCGGACAGCGCTCCAAGATATAAAAAAATTATAAAAAATTTATTTACCCATGTGGTACAGTACAGCGACGTTTCGGCTCATCCATTTATTTTATTTTATTTTTTCATTTTATGATTTTTTCATTCTTTGACTATGCGGGGGGATTTCAAGCTTTGTATTAGAAAATGGAGCTCTGAACACAATGAATGTGTATTAGAAAATTGTTTTGTTCTTGCACCATTATCCTAGATTTCCATTTCTGGGCATGTAAGCAGTACTATGCGTGTCTTTAAGTAAATCAAATAGCTTTAGGGAAATAACTGTACATTACAAATGTAGATAGATGATGTTTGCAGATGATCTCTTATTTTCAGCACCACTTATTCTTCCATTACATTTGTTGCTTCCAAAAAGCCCTAATTGTTAAAAAGCCAAGCCAAGCGACTGCTGTTCTTAAGAGGATTTCCAGTGCTGGTTATAGGATACAGCCATGTGCCTGTAGATAAAGAATGAAGACAATGGCCCTGTACTGTTGTTTGTAACTGACTGCAGGCTACATTTACCACTGACTGCTTATTTACTGATGAATGTGGGAAGAGGGTAGACCACCTACAATAGGGAATTTATCACACTCCAGAATTCTGGCTTTAAAAAGTCGTAAACTAGGGCTTTTGCCACTTCTTGGATTATTTCTGCACAAATTTGCAACTTTTTGCATTTTTACACTGCTCACAGTTTTGAAGAGTGGGTGTGAATAAGTTATCACTGCAACTTTTTTGCAGTAGGGGTGTATTAAAAAAATAATAATAAATGGAGTAGCATTCCTAAACAAAAGTATTTGGTTTAAAGATGCACTAACTTTGACAAACAATGTGCTCCATTTGATAAATTTGGCTCAAATTACTGAAATAGCGGCTTTCAATTTTTAACTTCATGATACATCTGCACTGATGGCACATTTTAAAGACTAGCAAAAATTTCATCCAGTAGCCCGAACTCTTAGGGCCCCTTTCACACAAGCAAGTTTTCCGCACGGGTGCAATGCGTGACGTGAACGCATAGCACCCGCACTGAATCCTGACCCATTCATTTCAATCCGTCTGTGTACATAAGCGTTGATTTTCACGCATCACTTCTGCGTTGCGTGAAAATCGCAGAATGTTCTAAATTCTGCGTTTTTTACGCAGCCCTGGCCCCATAGAAGTAAATGGGGCTGCGCGAAAAACGCATTGCATCTGCAAGCAAGTGCGGGTGCGATGAGTTTTTCACTGATGGTTGCTAAGAGATGTTGTTTGTAAACTTTCAGTTTTTTATCACGCATCAAAACGCATTTCTGATTAAAAGCTGCTGAGATTAGTGGGGTGAGGAATTGCTGTGGGGGTAATTTACTGTTGTGATTACAGAAAAGAGGAGAGCCACCACAAAGAGAGAGGAGAAGACACTGTCATGGCTACTGGTAGAGGTGGAACCAGTGCTGTGACTGGACAGGTGCTCCTAGACACTAAGGCTCCTAGACACTAAGACACTCTGTTTATGGTGATAACTGACTATTTTATTTGTCGGCAGAAAAGCCTTGAATGTATTTAGGTTAAAGGGGTTGTCCGGGTTCAGATCTGAACCCGGATATACCCATAATTTCATCCAGGCAGCCCCCCAGATGTTATCATCAGAGCATCTCATGCTCTGATGCGCTCCCTTGCCCTGCGCTAGATCGCGCAGGGCACGGGCTCTTTTATTTACAATAACACACTGCCGGGCGGAGGCTTCCACCCGGCACTGTGTTCGGTGACGTCACAGCTCTGATGGGCATGCTTTAGCGCTGCCCTAGCCGTTTTACTGGCTAGGGCAGCACTAAAACCCGCCCATCAGTGCCGGTGACGTCACCGAGCTCACTGCCAGCCCCATGGGGAGCCCGGTTCGTCACCGGAACTCCTGAAAATGCCTTTGCCCTGCGCGATTTAGCGCAGGGCAAAGGAGAGCGTCAAAGCATGAACTGCTCCGATGCTTAAGTCAGGGGGGCTGCCTGGGTAAAAATGGAGGTATGTCCGGGTTCAGCTCCTAAAAATGGAGGTATGTCCCGGTATGTCCGGGTTGCACCGTGGGATACCTGATTTGGTGACCTTTGTAATGAGCCGTGTTTTGCATATGTTGTTTAAAACCATGCTCAACAGCACCCACTATATTTGGGTGATATGCCATTAGGTTTGTAAGGCTGTAGGGCCACTTCAGGGTTATGATGTCACCATCTGATCCTATTTAGTCCCACTCTATGGCGCCAGCAGCTGTATATCTGTAGCTTCATTGTAGAGGTTTTTCTTCAGCCTCAGCAAGGGAAGCAAAGTTTTCTATATTTACACCCGTGTTTGTGGAGTTATGTTGTTTAGGACTTGTTTAATTCTTGTTCACAAGAAATCTATGTGCTTCGATCCTGTAGTTTCTCATTTTATTTAGCTTTAATTTAAAAGCTTCCCTTGCACTTTTAAGCGTCAGTGTTATTTGTCTTCTCTGTATACACCAGAATGCACTTAATGCATTTAGGAAAGCATGAATCTCCCCATCTACTTCTCTCTGCCAACGCTTGGCTCTAGATTTTGGCTAATGAATCCTTCTCAGTACGTTCAAGTGCCGAATATATTAACCACACATGTAAGTTTAATGCAGAGATGTAATGTACAGTAGTATATTGTTGGGTAATAATGTTACCGCAAGTGACTGCCATATTTATTTATTTATTTATTTTCAATTTATGCTGGAGTAACGTGTATTCAGATTTTGTCTAAAAGCAGCACACACCCAACTACTTTAACCAGGGGTAGTGCTGAAATCCCAGAATCCTTAGGAGGGCGCTATGGTATTATACAATAGCCACACTCCCAATTTGAGACCCGAGTCTGGTCCTAAAGTAAGTGGATGCCAATCATTATTACAAAAAAAAAATACCGTAGATTCTTGTAATTAAATAAAATAAATTGTCTACAACATACATATTCAACTTTATACGCACAGTGGAGGTGATAAGAGTAAAACAGCTATCCTTTTAGCTGGGTAGGGTGGCAAACTAAATTGGCATCAGTAAGCAACTCCACCAGCTCCAAAGTATCAATTGCCACTAAAGATTTATCCTTGCGAGAAAAATAGTGCTGTAAAAGACAGACCTGTTCCGCTTTAAGATGCAATAGCCTACATGATGGCCCATTATGCTAGAACACAATTACCATATTTTTCACTTTATAAGACGCAACTGATTATAAGACGCACCTCGTTTTTTTTACCCATCAGATCAGACCCCAGTCTTCATCAGACCTCGCTTAGAACTGCCAATATTCATCAGGCCCCTTTATCAGACCCTATATCAGACTCCCAATCTTTATCAGACCCCTAAACTTCATCAGACCTCAGATCAGACCCCAATCCTCATCAGACCGCAGATCAGACATAAATAAATTTAACTATCCTGCTCCGGACAGTGCTCTTTACTTATGCTGGCACCACGCTGTACTGTAACCTGACGTCGCACAGCATCAGGTCATAGTGCATGCCTACGTGCACTACGCAGAAGACCAGGGAACAGTGAGTACAGCCAGCACAAGAAGACCTACAATGACTTCTCCCTGTAGCGTCTTTATAGTAATGAGGGCTTCTATATTGAAGGCGTTCATTAGTATTTGCTTTATAAGATGCACTGCTATTTCCCCCCTGCTTTTGGAAGGGGGGGTGGGGGGCGACGACTTATGAAGCAAAAAATGCGGTATGTCATTGGTTGAGACATCTCAGGGACTAACCTAAAATATTCACTGCCAGTTTGGGTCTGACAAACATTGGGCGCGAGATCTGGTTATGGCTACTTTCACACTAGCATCTTTGCTGGATCTGGCAGGGTTCAGCAAAAACGCTTCCGTTACTGATAATAAAGTTATTAACGGATACGGTTGTTTTATCTTTAACATTGCCAAGACGGATCTGTCTTGAGCTCTATTGGAAAGCAAACTACAACATGTTGCGGTTTGCTCTCTGGTATGGGAACACAACTAAACGGAACAGGTAGCATTTTGGAGCATTTCGTTCTGTTCGGTTCAGTTTTGTCCCCATTGACAATTAATGGGGCCAAAACTGAAGCGTTTTTTTCCGGTATTGAGCCCATATGACGGATCTCAATACCGGAAAACTAAAAAGCTTGTGTGAAAGTAGCCTTACTCTAATTTGCATCCAAATAACTGGCGTTTTTATTTTTTTTTTATTTTTTTATTTCAACACTTTTTGTGCCTCGCTCGACAAGGGGTATGATTTAGCTGTAAAGCAGGGGTGGGTGTATGATCTGCCATTGTGAGCTAAAATTGTGGCAAAATTTTGACACAAAGTAAGCAAACCAGTAGGTGCTATAAAGTGTCTAGTTCAGCATCAAATTTATCATCTTGCCTGAGCTACTGTACTAAATATGGTGCATCTTTTGAAGGTCTGCATTAAAGTGGTTTTCCAAGTGTTTTATACTGATGACCTATCCTCAGGATAATTCATCAGTATGTGATCGGTGGAAGTCCGACCCCCAAAAAAAACCCAGCAATCAGCTGTTTGAAGAGGCAGCGACACTCTAGTGAGCACCTTAACAACCACACCAAGTCCATTGGATAGTGGCTGTGCTTGGTAATGCAGCTCAACCCTATTCACTTGAATAGGACTAGGCTGTACCTAGGCCACCTAACAAGAACACCACGGCTTCTTTGATCAGATGATCGGCGGTGATGCCTGGAGATAGACCCCCACCGATCACATATTAATGACCTATCCAGGATATTATTGGTCATCAGTAGAGCTGAGCGAATCGAAGTTGACGAAGTGTTAGGACATGGAGCAAAGAACTCTGGGAACAAGGGATCACCCACAATGCTGTGCATGCAGCCAATCAGCAGCCAGTCCTGTGATGTCACAGCTGTATAAAAAACCTCAGACATCTTGAATTCTTACATTTTCCAGCGTACTTAGTGCCGGGAGAGACATTAGCAGGCACTAGGGACAGTGATAGAAAAGACTTTAAAACTTTTTTTGGGCTGAATAAAAGTTCAGGGAAAGATCATTAGAAGTGTAGGGAAAGGATAGGGGGGGAATTATTCCACACTATAAAAGGAGAACAGGGTCCAATAGGGGAGTGTACAGCTTGGGTAATAGGAGCAATTCTATTACATCTTCCTGCACTGACTAGGGATCCAAATTGCCATTATACTGCTGCTTTTAGGTTTGCAATAGATGATACCTCTGTAATTCCAGCAAACCTTGCTTGTTATTGGCGTGCAAGTGTTGTGTGATACAGCCATTAACAGGGTGTATTGCTAGGAAATATTTGTATGTCTTATTAGCCGTTGTGCGCTGCACTTACATGTTCTAAAGCGTTCAGCTGTGCAGTTATATGTTTTAAAGCTGTTTTTGTGGTGTATTAGTGGGAAAAAAAGGGCATATTTGCCGTTGTGCGGTGAAGTGACAAAATTACAGCCATTTTTGGGGTGTATTAGTGGAAGATTTTTTTTTTATTATTTGCCATTCAGCGGTGTAGTTATATGTTCTAAAGCCTTTTTTGGGGTGTATTAGTGGGGGGAGTCTTATTAGCTGTTGTACAGTGAAGTGACCAAAATTTCAGTCTTTTTTGTGGTGCATTAGAGGGGAAAAAAAAGTCTTATTTGCCGTTCAGCAGTGCAGTTATGTTTTAAAGCCTTTTTTGTGGTGTATTAGAGGGAAAAAAGGCTTGTTCAGCCTTTTCTTTGGTATATTAATACAGTATGTCAGACAAGAGAAGTGACAAGCCCTGCACAGGGGAAGGGCAAAGTCCTAAATGTTTCTGATGCAGGCACAGGTCGCAGCAGAGTAATGGGGGTGGCAGCAGGTGTCACTTCGAGAGGCCTGAGCTCCCGGTGTCATCTAGCGGTCGTGTCTTGACCAGCAACCTAACGGTGCTTAAATGCTTGACTCGGTCATCCACTTCACCCCAGGTGACATCAGACACCCCCAACCAAGAGTCAGCGGGTTCGTCAGACACAATCCTTAGTTGGCATGGCCGGGAGCAGGCCTTGTGCCCTCGCCTGTCCTCGACCTGCCTCAGTCCTTTTCTGTTCCCTCAGCCAGACAAGTATTATATCCTGTGGGCGTAGCTCCACTATACAGCAAGGATGAGCTACTAGACGACAGTCAGAAGCTACTGCCCAGCCAAGATCTGGAGGTGACATCCGCTGCTTCCTCCTGTAGGCTGGCAAGTAGTGATGAGGAGAGTTGCTTGGGAGCTGGTTTTGCGAGCGGTCAAGCTCCTGGCTCAGACAGAAGGAGGACATCAGTGACGTGCCGACAGTACTCGATGATGTAGCCGATCGCAATTGGGAGCCAGGTGACGAAGGGGTTTTATCATCGGGAGAAGAGGGTGGCAGATTGCACGTGAGGCATCGGCAGTACCAGCTCCATCACCAGCAGCTCGAGTCTAGAGTTGCTGATGAGCAGCTTTCTTCACCCGCCTAGTGAAGAAACTACTCACCAGCAGCAGCAGCTAGACATGGAGCAGAACCTGAACCAGCAGGTGGTGGCATACTTGGACAGCACCCTGCCAACCCACATTGAAGATCTGCTGGACTACTGGGCAGCCAAACTGGATTTGTGGCCGCAACTGGCCTAGATTGCCCTGGAAAAGTTGTCCTGCCCAGCCAGTAGTGTGGCATTAGAGCGGGTGTTTAGTGCGGCAGTTACCCCAATGAGAACTCTCCTGTCCACCCAAAATGTGGAGAGACTGACCTTTGTCAAGATGAATCAGGCGTGGATCAGCCAGGATTTCCACCCACCAATGCCTGATGCATCAGATTAGATCATCCATGCTGCCTTACCTAAACCTTGACAAAAGAGACCGGTTTCTTCTGGGTACCTGCCTCAGCTACTATTCTGATGCTGCCACCCGCCTGATGCCACACATCTGATGCCAAGTGCTCTTTCTAACACTCATTATCATCAGCGGGTACTGTTATTGCCACCCACCTCCCCACTCTGTTACCAGGTCACTCTGTGGTTTCCTGATGCTGCTGCCACCTGACCACTCAGGTCTCCTCATGCTGCTGTTGCCACCTCCACACTATGTCATTGTGCCACTCTGTGGTCTCCTCATGCTGCTGCTGCCACCTCCACACTATGTCACCATGCCAGTCTGTGGTCTCCTCATGCTGCTGTCAACTCACAACTCTGTCTCCGGGCCACTCTGTGGCCTCCTCATGCGACTGCCACCTCCACATTATGTCACCATGCCATTCTGTGGCCTCCTCATGCTGCTGCTGCCGCCTCCGCACTCTGTCATTGTGCTACTCTGTGGCCTCCTCATGCTGCTTCCACCTCTACACTATGTCACCTTGCCACTCTGTGGTCTCCTCATGGTGCTTTCAACTCACAACTCTGTATCTGGGCCACTATGTGGTCTACTCATGCTGCTGCTGCCACCTCCACACTATGTCAAACTGCCAGTCTGTGGCCGCCTCATGCTGCTGTAAACTCACAACTCTGTCTCTGGGCCACTCTGTGGCTTCCTCGTGCTGCTGCCACCTCTACACTTTACCTTGCCAGTATGTGGTCTCCTCATCCTGCTGCCACCTCCACACTATGTCACCTTGCCACTCTGTGGTCTCCTCATCCTGCTGCCACCTCCACACTATGTCACCTTTCCACTCTGTGGTCTACTCATGCTGCTGCTGCCACCTCCACACTGTCATTGTGACACTCTTTGGCCTGCTCATGCTGCTGCTGCTGCAACCTCCAAACTCTGTCACTGGGCCACTGTGTGGTCTCCTCATGCTGCTGTTACCTCAACACTGTCACTGGGCCACTCTGTGGTCTCCTCATGCTGCTTTCACCTCATCACTATGTCATTGGGCCACTCTGTGGACTTGTCATGCTGTTCCCACACTCCCCATTCCATGACTGGGTCACTATTCTGCCTTTTAGGCCTAGTTGACATCATCATTTATTTGATACTTCTTATGCTATGTCAGAAGGAATGAAAAATGAGACACACAACAGATTCTGTCTGTGTAGCAGCTGTAAGGCTTGTATGGTCCCATCAGAAATGGCTTATGATTTGGTAGCCAAAAGCAGGAGTGGGTACAAAACACAGAAGACACACAAATATTCCATTCACATGGCATCTCTGTTTTAGATCCACTCCTGTTTTTTTGGGGCATTAGCAATACTGATGGATTATTGAGCAAATGCGGACCGAGTGAAGGCGTATGCGCCACAGATATGATCCGTTTTTGTGGGTTAGTGTTCTGACGGATCAGAAGAAGGGCTAATTAATCAGGGACGTCAACAAAAAATTACTACTGACACCGTCTCCACTCTGTCAGGGGGGCTCTACTTGTATACACGTTTAATAGAACAGGTTCTGTTGACATTGATGTGGAATCAGCTGGTGGCTGTGTAAAAGGAGTGCGCTTCTTCTTGGCGCTAACATTAACCTGTAAGGCTGAGTTCAAACTTGAGTTATTTGGTCAGTTTTGGCCCCATAGTTGCCCAAATAAGTGAAGTGTGTAGTGATTCTAAGAGCGACGCCTGTCATCTGCATGTCATACGGACTCACAGTATTATTTCACTACCAGAGCAGACTCCCTATGCGTGTTACTGCAAGGCACAGTGTTCTACACCACTATACATGCTGTGGCAATGTGAACAGTGATGTGTACAGTGAAGCCCTGGAAGGGGTGTATATCTCATCTAGGTGAGATAAGTTAAGTCTAGTAAGATGGCGCTGGCTTCAGCAAACCTAGTTGCTGAAGCTATTTTCTTTATTTATTCAGGGCTAGATTTTATTGGATTGGGATGGTAGGTTTGGCAGTGGGACCTCCCAATCCACCCCCTCATTCCAGAGCATGCTGTAATCAGGCCGACATAAAGCACCTCCCAGTGTGTCAGTCTGAGGAGGGGAGAGAGAGGAACAGTGTTTGTGAAGCAGAGTCCTGCTGAGGCTCTGGGTGTGTGGTCTCCGCTAGTAAGGCTGAGGGGGCCACTAGGATAGGGTATAGCCTGATGTTTGGGGGACCTAGCGACGCCTAGATAACGAGGGTTGTACGGCCAGAGTTGGGAGAACTGCTGTGCCACACTCCCCCAAAAGTTACTCGTATAGTTACAGTCTGGAGGCTGCTGGACTGATGTTGGCTGAGGAAAGCCTCATGTTATGTCCATGTGTGAACTGTGCTCTACTAGTGAGGTAGGGACGTATTTTGTTTAGGTAGTGCCTAGACGGGCAGGAGTTTATTTGTATTCTAAGTGTTGGCGGTGCGGGAACCTCATCCCACCCAGTGATGTATAAATTGG
This sequence comes from Bufo gargarizans, assembly GCF_014858855.1. Lineage (NCBI taxonomy): Eukaryota > Metazoa > Chordata > Amphibia > Anura > Bufonidae > Bufo > Bufo gargarizans. The sequence goes on from NW_025334328.1 coordinate 57,314, forward strand.
ACTATCCTGTATGAGAAGAATGCCAAAATAAATGCACAGTTTGGCCATGAAAATCCGTTGTCTAACAAGATATCTGAGTGTGACCCCCTGAAAAAAGACGATCCCTTACAAGGCTCTGCAGCTAGGAAATAGCTGTTGTTTAACGCAATTCACAACAAATAAATTTGAATCAAATCTTTTTGGAAAATTCAGCGAACCGGCCGAATCGAATTTTTGAGAAATTTGCTTCTCTCATCTCTAGTCATCAGTATAAAATACTTGGACAACCCCTTTAATTTTCAATTGTCTAACTTTCACACTAGCGTCATTGTTCCAGCAACGGAAATGCCTGCCGGATCCGGAAATCCGTGTGCAAACTGAGATCATTTGTTTCCGGATGCGGATCTGTTGGACAAATGCATTGAAATACTGGATCCATCTCTCCGGTGTCATCTGGAAAAACGGATCCGGTATTTATTTTTCAAATTTTTACAGGTGTGCGAATGCGCAGACTGGAAAACCGGATCCGTCCATGCAGTTATTTCCTGAACGCATGGTACCGGATCCGGCATTTATACATTTCAATGGAAATTCATTCCGGATCCGGCATTCCGGCAAGTGTTCCGGAATTTTACCGGCCAATTACCGTAAAAGGAACGGAAGACATCCTAATGCATACTGAACGGATTGCTTTCCATTCAGAATGCATTAGGACAAAACTGAAGTGTTTTTTTTCCGGTATTGAGCCCCTATGACGGAACTCAATACCGGAAAACTTTAACGCTAGTGTGAAAGTACCCTAAATCTTAGAGCATTAGTAAATGTGCACCATTAAGGCAGGGGTGTTAGCTGTAGTTGGTACAAGAAACATTGCTTTTATGGTGGATAGATGTTTGCATATTTATCCCTGGGAGTATTGCCAGGAGTCTACTTACCATGTAAGTTCTATTTAAATGGGTTGTCTCATGTATATAAACCCGGTCTCTGTGCTCTGTTATGGCATAGGGATGTCATAGAGCGGTATCCCAAATAGAAGACAGTAAGCCGCTTGGCTAGACAGGCTTCTGTTAGGCTTTAAAGGGAACCTGTCACCGGGATTTTGTGTATAGAGCTGAGGACATGGGTTGCTAGATGGCATCTAGCACATCCGCAATACCCAGTCCCCATAGCTCTGTGTGCTTTTATTGTGTAAACAAACCGATTTGATACATATGCAAATTAACCTGAGATGAGTCCTGTCCCTGACTCATCTTACGTACAGGACTCATCTCAGGTTAATTTGCATATGTATTAAATCGTTTTTTTTACACAATAAAAGCACACAGAGCTATGGGGACTGGGTATTGCAGATGTGCTAGGGGCGATCTAGCAGCCCATGTCCTCAGCTCTATACCCCAAATCCAGGTGACAGGTTCCCTTTAAGACAATTGGCAAACTTTTTAACAGGACAATACCATGAATATACTCAGTTATTGGGGAACCCTGTCCACAGAGAAACCTTGTGTCATGTGGGTTGCACTCTGTAATTGTTAACCATATGCTCTGGTCTTGATCTGTTTATTGCTTAACTCAGGGGCTGGGAGTGCAGGGTATCAGACCCCCACCGATCTGATATTGTTGACCTATATTGATCAGTATCTAAAAGGTGGATAACCCCTTTGAGGGTACTTTCACACTTGCGTTTTTCTTTTCCGGCATAGAGTTCTGTCACAGGGGCTCTATACTGGAAAATAACTGATCAGTTTTATCCCGATGCATTCTGAATGGAGAGTAATCCGTTCAGTTTGCATCAGGATGTCTTCAGTTCAGTCGTTTTGACTGATCAGGCAAAAGAGAAAACCGCAGCATGCTAAGGTTTTCTCTCCCGCGAAAAAAACTGAAGACTTGTCTGAATTTTTTTCCATAGGAATGTATTAGCGCCGGATCCGGCATTCAGAATACCGGAATGCCGGATCCGTCGTTCCGGCATGCGCATGCGCAGATCGGAAAAAATGTACAAGACGGATCCGTCAGTCTGCATGACAAGCGGAGAGACGGATCCGTCCTTGCAATGCATTTGTGAGACGGATCCGGATCTGTCTCACAAATGCTTTCAATCAGCGGCAGATCGGCGGATCCGGCGGCCAGTTCCGACGATGGAACTGCCCGCCGGATCACACTGCCGCAAGTGTGAAAGTAGCCTAAGGCTGTATGCACACGACTGTGAAAAACGGACATGTGATGTACATTTTTTTTAACGGCCATCACACATCCGTTTTAAGACCAATGGTAGTCTACAGGGTTATTCAAACAGCTGTTTTTTTGACTGTCGGGGAAAAACGGACGTAAAAAAATAGAACCTGTTCTATCTTGTCCATTTTTCCCTGACAGACTGCCCCCATACAATATTTAACGTCCGTTCTTCAGAAGGGCATCAGTGAAAAAAAATGTCCATAAAAAATGTCCGTCATGTCCATATAGCGTTAGGTGGTGTGGAAAAAATTCAACATAAAATCCAAGGCAGTAATGAATGGAAAAAGTCATTGTTGTAGGAGCGGCAGCACAGATTCCTGTTGAAAAAATGAGATTTGAAAAAAGAAAAAATCTGACCATACCCATTTTCTTCCACACTGATGTTTATTTGTCTCCCTACCAAATTTTCTGGAGACGGTCATGTCATGGGTGCTTTCTCTATACAACTCCGCAACCTTTGGTGGCACCAGATTTTCTACAATCCCATCCATGGCGTCGCTGAACAGTAATAAGAGCGTATATAATATAGTCTTGATCTATAATGACATTGTACATTACGTCCTTGGTGTGATGGTAAAGCGGCGCTCGTTTTAATTTACACGACTTTAAGGATTGCTTTCTGCCTTCATACCTCATATATGAACGCTTTAATTGAATGCTCAGATGTCTTTCATCACAGTGTGGTGAATAATATTATTTCAGCACTCTATACTTTTCTTCCCCCCAGTAAATGTACCACCATAGAAGCTAATTGAAAATGACTTGGGAAAATGAAAATGATGAGAACTCCATTACAGGGAAGCCTTTCTCTGCAGATTGTAATAATTGTGTTATTCCTCATCTGGATGAGCTGAGTGATTTTGCTTTACCGTCGCAAGGAACCGTAATGATGATTCCATATACCGTCTGTGTGCATGTGGTGTCATGAATACTTGTACAGGTATGCTAGCTTATTTGTGGGGAAGCGATGGAATAGCGGTAACAGCTGGAAACAAGACTGACAACTGTAGGCCTCTCGGGTATTACTGATTTCATGCATTTAGGAGAATAATAATAATTTTTTTACTCTAATACCTGGTGATGGTAAAACAAAGAACTGCATGTTGTCCGATTAGCATTGACAAAATGCGTATATGCATAATTTATGCCTGATGTGCTCGATTAGGGCGGTGTGAGTGCACTGGTACTGTGCTGTTGACATATAAAAATAGCACTGTAAAGTAGCTCTCGGCTGTGGATGAGGCGGCGAATGTGAAAATGTTTTTCAGCTTGCACACTTTTTTCATGTCTGTTTTTGCAGCTCGGATCATCTTGGCGCTTCTCTTCTCTGCCGCCATGCGCTCCTCTCATCCTGCGTTTGTCTCCTGCAGCCTCTCCTGGGATCCGTTGCTCTCTGTTCCTACCATTATTTATCGGAGCGCTCCCCGGGTTTTCTCGCACTCTTTCTCCTTCAGCGGATATTTATTTATTTTGTTTGTAATTCAGAGAATTCACACCACATTAAGCATTTTCATTACCTAAAATAATTAGGTGATGGGAGAGGAGCGCGCTCTAATTTGCTGTCCTTAAATAAAATTAATGCTCCTGTGATGTTGGCTTTGGCCATTTTTCTTCCCCAATTACATTCTGGCCTCCCATCTATTATCTGTCCTGATATACGACTCAATTACTGGCAGCAAACTGCGGGCAAAGACGGTTACGGCAAAGCGCGGGGAAGGAGACATGGGGTGATGGACAGAGAAGTGTGTAGAGGACTAAGGGGAAGGAGAGAGTCAACCTGGTAGAGATGCTGATACACGCAAAAAGGTACACGAGCGTCTGTAACGAGATTCTCTGAGACACCGTCCCTGGTGCTGTGGATTTCTAATTTGGAATTTATGGGAATAAACATTTAGAGACATTTTGCAATAATGAGAGCATAACAGTTATTAGACCTGCTTTGTCTAAATATAAAATTATTGCCCCAATATGCTTTCCGTGGTACAACTTCCCAGTAATGGCCGTCTGTAGAGAATCGACTTCCAATACATCTGGTAAATCATTCTAGAGTGGATAGGTTACAATTCGGTGTCACATTAAGGTAATGATGTCAATCTAACCTCCCTTCAGCATCGGTATAATCTCACAGAAGTCACTGATACCCAAGGAACCCCTCTGTTCGGCCACTTTCACACAGTTAGGCCTCATGCACACAACAGTATTTTTTCCCGGTCCGCAAAACTGGGTTCCGTTGTTCCGTGTCCGTTTTTTCTTCCGTGTGTCTTCTGTGAGTTTTGGAGGATCACCGCCTGGACGTGCGGAGCCAAACGGATCCGTCCTGACTTACAATGCAAGTCAATAGGGACGGATCCGTTTGACATTGACACAATATGGTGCAATTGCAAACGGATCCGTCCCCTTTTGACTTTCAATGTAAAGTCAGGAGTCCCTATCAGAGTTTTCTCCAATCCGATGGTATATTTTAACTTGAAGCGTCTCCATCACCATTTGGGTTACATCGTGAAAACTCGGATCCAACAATATATTCTAACACAGAGGCGTTCCCATAGTGATGGGGACGCTTCAAGTTAGAATATACTAAGAACTGTGTACATAACTGCCCCCTGCTGCCTGGCAGCACCCAATCTCTTACAGGGGGCTGTGATCCGCACAATTAACCCCTCAGGTGCCGCACCTGAGGGATTAATTGTGCGTATCATAGCCCTTTGTAAGAGATCAGGTGCTGCCAGGCAGCAGGGGGCAGACCCCCCTCCCTCCCCAGTTTTAAATTCATTGGTGGCCAGTGCGGCCCCCCCCCCACAGACCTGTCACTTACCAGTAGGAGGAGCACCCGGCCGGTCACAGACAGCGCAGGTAAGTATAATGCTTCTAAAATTGCTAAGTAACCATGGCAGCCAGGACTGCAGTAGCGTCCTGGTTGCCATGGTAACCGATCGGAGCCCCACCGATTAAACTGGGACTCCGATCGGAACTCTCCACTGTCGCCAATGATCGGGGGGGTGCGGCACCTGAGGGGTTAATTGTGCGGATCACAGCCCCTTGTAAGAGATCGGGTGCTGTCAGGCAGCAGGGGGAAGTTATGTCCACAGTTCTTAGTATATTCTAACTTGAAGCGTCCCCATCACCATGGGAACGCCTCTGTGTTAGAATATACTGTCGGATCTGAGTTTTAATGATGTGAAAACTCAGATCTGAAAAGCTGTTATGCAGACAGATCTGCAGATCCGTCTGTGCAAAAGTAGCGTATGGACACGGATCACGGACGCGGATGAGAATCTTGTGTGCCTCCGTGTTTTTTCACGGACCCATTGACTTGAATGGGTCCGCGAACCGTTGTCCGTCAAAAAAATAGGACAGGTCCTATTTTTTTGACGGACAGGAAACACGGATCACGGACGCAGGTGACAAACGGTGCATTTTCCGAGTTTTCAACTGACCCATTGAAAGTCAATGGGTCCGCAGAAAATCACGCAAAACGGAACAACGGACACGGATGCACACAACGGTCGTGTGCATGAGGCCTTAGTCTTTGAGCAGTGATTTCCATCAGTGGCTGTGTGTCAAAAACACAGAACAGGTGCAAATCCTTCCATTATACCCCATCTCCGTGAAGGCTCCACTGGTTTTGCCTCAAAATGTAAATCACTGAGCAAACGCTGACTGTAAGGCCTCATTCTTGTCAGAGGTAGTCCTCATGAAGTACTTGCTGCTTGACCATCCATTTCTAAGTGGATTAAAAGACTGGGGACTGGGAGGTAACTATAGTTAAGGCTACTTTCACACTGGCGTTTTGGTTTCCGTTTGTGAGATCCGTTCAGGGCTCTCACAAGCGGTCCAAAACGGATCAGTTTTGCCCTAATGCATTCTGAATGGAAAAGGATCCGCTCAGTAAGCATCAGTTTGCCTCCGTTCAGTTTACATTCGGCTTTGGAGGCAGACACCAAAACGCTGCTTGTCCGTCTGCCGAAAATGAGCCAAACGGATCCGTCCTGGCACACAATGTAAGTCAACGGGGACGGATCCGTTTTCTATGACACAATCTGACACAATAGAAAACTGATTCGTCCTCTATTGACTTTCAATGGTGTTCAAGACGGATCCGTCTTGGTTATGTTACAGATAATACAAACGGATCCGTTCTGAACGGATGCAGACATTTGTATTATCTGAACGGATCTATCTGTGCAGATCCATGACGGATCCGCACTAAACCCAAGTGTGAAGGTAGCCATAGGAGTCCAGGCTTGACATTCAGAATAAGACATTTTTGGAGACAATCTGGAGAATTTTGGAGGAGCAGGTGTCTAAATTTCAGTTACGCCCCCTGTAAGTTTGACCCTGCAATTCTGCATTCATAACTAGAGACTTTGCTTTAATTTAATCATTGAAGGGAGTGTGCATTAGAAAGTAACCTGTTGCTTAAACGTGGTTTTTATGACAGACATTTTTTTCATGCGATTATCTATTATATAAAAAAAACACATTTGCCGTTGTTACTGTAGTCACTGAATCCTCTCAGTAAATTGACACTTCCTGTCACAGATCACTTTTCAGCAGTAATAACATTATCATCACGAGCAAGATTACAGTGACAGATAAGTTATATAGAGATAATACCAGATCACCGCATTCACAAAGAGTGATGTTCGCCACTTATCTACACCCCCACCCCCACCCAAATTGACCTCTTCCCAGATCACTGAACATGTCTAGAAAACTCTCCCATAGAAGTCAATATGCACCTCCTATCTGTTGTAATTGATGTCCCACGTGGCTGCTGTAAAGAATATCTCTAAGGCCAGATTCATGGCTGCCCCTATAATCATGTACAGAAAACAGAATTAAAGGGAAACTGTCACAAGGAAATGACTGCTAAACCAAGCAGAATGGCTTGTGGAGACAGTCCTCTTGCCTGGCCCTGCCGATCAAGGAGAAGGAGGGACTAGGAGAAGAAGGGTGCACAGAGTGGCTTGGGCCGGCCCCTCAGTGCACTCAACAGCTCATTTGCATATGAATGTAAAGTGCTTTTTCTCCAGAACGAAGCAACGGATTACTAAGTGACAAGTATCATTCCATTCAGCTGAGCCAGCCCTACAAGACCTTGGGAGTCATTTACTAAAAAAGTAAGATGCAGCCAGTTTATTATACTTGTTTCATTGGTGATGTCAATACACTAGAAATTTAAATCTAGATCACCTAGAGCAGTGGTGGCGAACCTATGGCACGGGTGCCAGAGGCGGCACTCGGAGCCCTCTCTGTGGGCACCTGCACCCTGGAAAAAGTCTATGGTGTACCAATATGCCTTAGACTTTTCCTGCCATTCATCAGCGCAGGGCGCACTATGAACGGCACAGGCGGCGCAGTGAATGTAGGCAGGATATTATAGCTAAGGGATAAAGTACATGGAAGATATACTATATTGGACTGTAGTATTCCGGGTAAATTGCTGTGTGGGCACTTTGCGATAAATAAGTGGGTTTTGGGTTGCAGTTTGAGCACTCGTTCTCTAAAAGGTTCGCCATCCCTGACCTAGAGTGTCGGGCGGCAGTGGCCTTGCTCCTTTCTCTAAGCTCTACCTGTTTTTTTTTTTTTTAAAGAATGTGGCTAGAAGGTCATAGAAACTCAAAAAAGTAAAAAAAAAAAATATTATTTTTATTTGTTTTGCAAAATGCCAGTTGTACACAGACTGGCATTTTTTGTATGCCAGAAAACTGGCGCACACACTTTGTAAGTGACCCCCACCTATTGTGTCTGGTATCACAGTGAATTTCCCGGTGACAGGCTCCTTTTAGAAAACACTGATTAGAAAAAAAGGGAATCTGTTTCACTATCTGGTTTTAATTAGTGAAAATAAATATAGGCGACACATCCTCCTTAAAAGCCATTGATCTGTGCCTGGTTTATGGGGGGAGCACGTTTCGTCGATATGATCAGAGGAAGCTGAATGCTTTAGACATTGTCCGGTGTCTTACATGGCCTGACTACTTACATACAAATATGGGAAAGTGAAGTTTGTATTCTCTTCCAGACATTTCTGGCCTAGTGCTGGAAAGGAATCAAACGTCTTGCTTCGGTGTCTTACGAAACCCTCCGTCTCCACACCTGTAAACGGAATAGAAGTCAGCCTTTCGAGCAGCTGGCTCTTTGTATGGATGTGTTTGTCACTGTGACACGCTGTGCATGATTGGATAATCCATAGGAGAAAATTGGCATCTGGTGCAGTGAGTTTATTGGCTTAGATCAGTAGTCCGCTATAGAGACCAAGGCAGTAAATCCTATAAATGCAGCCACGGCTGTTGTATGCTATTGTCAGGCTGCTCTGTCCATCAGTGTCATAACGGATCAATGTCTGACCCCTTCATGTTATATGCTGCAGCTGGAATCTCTGACACCTCATGTTTCTGTCATGCAAGTTATTTTTTCTAACGAAAATAGACATTTTGACATTAGGGAAGACAAGATAATCTCTTCATTCCCACCGTATCTGGAATAAGATTGAAATACAATTATAGTTACTTGCCAGTTTGCATTAGATCCATAGCTACCTACTGTATGTAACGCCAGATCTGGTGGTTAGCACTCCCGCCTGTCTCAAGATGACCTTTAGCTTTGTTCCTTTTTTCTGGTTCTGTCATCACTGCTGTGCCTGGCTGTAAACTGCTGACTATTCTGAGGACTTTAATCTGGGGATCACTATGCAGCCAAGTCTAAGGGTGAAAACCAGGAGATCCCTTAGACTCTGCGCCCCAGTCTAGCCTGCACCAAACCAGTTGCAGTCCTGTAAGGATCCACTTTCAAGAGACGTAACCCTTATCAGTCAAAGGAAAGTAGGAATTAGACAGGTACAAGTCCACGCTAACCAATCCTTCTTTCTCCTAGACTGCACATTCAATAGACAGATTGCCAGTGGATCCTGGATCCCCAACATATTCTGCTGCGCTCTACAGAGTGAACTCACCCTAATATTATTGTCCCCCTAAAGAACCCACAGACAGCAAAGGCCAAATCATATGAAGTCAAATACCTGATGCATCTTTTTGGAAAATCAGAGGAATCCTAACAACCTGGTGGAAACACAGTAACTACAGGGAGCACAAGGCAATCACTGGATCTGGTGTTACATAGGTAGCTATGAAGCTAGGCAGACTGGAGTGTAGACTAACAGAACCATGGGTCAAGACCAGGAGGACCAAACTGGGACTGTCAGACTGAGCCATGCGTCAGAGCCCAGAGGACCACACTGGAGCCATGGGTTACAATCAGGAGGACCTGTCTGGAGTGTGGTGAGATGGAGCAGTGGGTTGGAGCCAGGAAGACCAGACTGGAGTGTTTTAACAGAAGAAGCAGACAAAGGTAGAGTCAGGGTCCAGGCTGGGAGTTACGAACAGGAACTGGTCAGAACCAGAGTAGGGCTGATCTGTGCTAACACTCAGGCTATTAGTGAGAGACCTGGCTGGGTTGAATGAAGCAGCCTCAGAAAGGATCATGTTGCACAGCATCAGATCCTGGAACCAGGAGGACTACAAGAAGTTAAAGACTGCTTTCTTGTTTATTGATCCATCTCAGAAAGGGTTACTGTGGTATCACATGTCTTGTGAATGTCTTCAGTATATTATATTTAATAATGTACTCTATAAACTGATATGCTGCTATTCACAGGAGTATTTCTGTTATACATACGCACACATCTTCTACAAAGACACTGAAACCTACGATATGAAACCAAACGCTTGTGTTTCTTAGAGACATCTATAATTTTGACAGAACCACGCTGTCCCAGGATACGCTTTGAGTAGTTGCCCCATTTCGTATGTGCAAGACATGTAGTGGACTTCTGGGGTTGTCTTTTTCCAAAGATATATCTTAAAGAACGTGAAATGAATGTTTGTCCAAGGATGTCAGGACGTCACACTGTGTGCAGCATCCATGGATGCTATGTATGTGCTCAATGTGGAGAGGACACTAGAGTTTAGACAGAGGCCAGTCAAGGTGATGCTTGTAACAGAGCTCATTATTAGAAGGGAGAAATAGTTTTAGTGAAGAGGCTACAGGAATACCTAATTATTTCTGACATTGTCTATCCAAGGATGCTTAAGGGAAGGAAGATCAGCATCTGATCCTTAATCCTGTATTATACCCGTCTACCTCAATTCAACACTTATTAGTGCTCCGTGATCTTTCCTGCACACAGAACAGAGAGAGAGAGGGATTATCCGTGCAGTTCTCCATTGAGGAGATGTCTGAATACAGTTCTCCATGAAAAAGGAACTTAAAATATTTCCACACATTATGTATATAATGTTGGCACCCATAGTAGGTGGGGATGATTATTTCCATGTAAGAACCTCCAGGATATCATTCATTTATACTGCAAGAAAGCATGGAAAGTACTGTACATGCAGGGGTGGACCTAGGAACTTAAAAGTGGCCCTGAAAAAAAATGCTAAAAGTGGCCCCATTTTGTAGTTGGGTCCAAACTGATGGAAGGCAGGGTCAGAAATACCATATTGTGGCACATTATACCACCCCAACAGAGCCAGATACCACAGTCCATCACAAAATACTGCCAGCAGCACAAAATACATCCCAAAAAACCTCCACTGGCGGGCCGTGAGGAGGGCCCAGGCGGCCCACTGGGCATCGGCCCACCTGGAAACTTTCCTGTAAGGTCTATGGCCAATCCGCCCCTGTGTACATGGTTCACAGAATAATCTGGGAGCCACATGGCTATACAGGCTACGACGCCATCATAGAGCTTAATATAACAATACTACTTGGGTAGTGCACCCCAATGTGCAAGGGTGCCAAAATTCTGAATGCTTCAAATATCTGGAATATTGAGGAATCTGTAGGGTTATGGGGCCTATTGATTCCAGATTAAGGATGTGTACTGCATTTCTTGTACTGTGAACATTTTTATTCTCTTAAAACCAGCTTTTTAATATTTAGTTTGCCCAACTTTTGCCCATAGCCATTGTACTGTACATTGAGACACTGGTCTCTGATTTGGTCTCTATTATGGGACTGCTACACATCTATTTGCCTGACCAATTCTAACCCCTTTTGCTTATCTCCAGCATTCAGTCTTGCATTACCAGTACAGATGCGTCATCTACATTCCACATTCAATGTTTGAGTAATTATGTTATCTATCCATTGTGTCTTGTACTACAAACTTTGTTAGTTGCTCAATAATTTCACCTCACGCCTCCTAGTGATCTGCCCTCACACTGTTCTTTCTGGTCATAATGAACAGGCCACTAGGGCCAGATTTACACCACTGGAAATGTGTTTCCCAGCTCGACCATGTTTTAATGACCTGAACTCACAGTATTATGGATCCCAATGATTCTCTGAGAAGCTGAGGAACACATCCAGAATATGGACTGTGAACATATGAATTAAATATAGGTGCACTTGTCTCCAAAAGATTCCACTGTTATTCACTCGTTTGTCTTAATTTTTTCCTGACATTTTATGATTTTAATACCTGTTTTTTGTTTGTAGGTATCTGGGTGATGGTCGCTTTCATCTGGAGTCAGTAATGATTGCCAACCCAGACACGAAGGCTTTCAGGTATTGACATTATGATTAATTTTCTGTTCCTTACCATTCCGTTCCTGTCCACACAGAAGATGAAAAATCCCACCATAGTTACATAAAATCTAACAGTAAAAAATATCAAGTAGAAGACGTTGATCCTACCTGGCGCCACAACTGCCAAATCCCAGTTTTCCTCTACATAACGGTCCACCACCAGTTCTAAGTGTAAGACAGCTTCTGAGCTGTCTTACATTTAGACCATTTTCTACACCTAACCCAGGCGCAGAAAATGGTAAATGAGACCGGCCTGCCGGCTTGTCCTCTTCCACACCACACCCCCTTTTGTAAACCTAGCGCCAGCGGGGAAGGAGTCGCAGATTCTGCAGCAACATGGCATGCAACAGAATGTGCACCAGATATACGCCACAAAAGTGGCGCATATCTGTTCATAAATGACCCCCTGTATTCTTACTAGGCAGAGCTTTGATGTCACGTTTTTGATAGACACTCCAGGATACTATAGAACCTTTAGGACCACACTGCACATAGAACGCTCATAGATCTGCAGTACAAGTGATCTGGCACATCAGTGTCAGATAGGTGCAGGTCCCACCTGTGGGACCCACTCCTATCTCCAGAACAAGGTCCTTGAAGTAAAGGGAGAGCAGCTGTGCATATGCAGCCACCTTCTATTCATTGCTATGGGAGTGCTGGCTCAGCTATTTCCAGCAGTCCTATAGCAGTGAATAGAGAGGTGGGTGTGCTTGCTCTCCATTTAGTGCTATGGGACTTCTAAAAATAGCCAAGTGAGCTTGCTCACCTATTTTCTGAAGTCCAACTCCCATAGAAGAGCCCCCCCTATTTTTCTTGAGCCATAACTTTTATTTTTTCCATTCACATAGCCGTATGAGGGCTTGTTTTTTGTGGGACAAGTTGTTCTTTCTAATGGCATCATTTAATATTGCATACAATGTAGTGGGGAGCTGGAAGAATTCCAAATGGGGTGGAATTTACAGCGTTCCCTAAGTGGTAAAACTGACCGGTTACTTTCATTCCCTGGGTCAGTACAATTACGACAATACCACTTTTGTCAAGTTTTTCTTGGGTTTTGAAATACTATGAAAAATAAAAACCTTGAAAAATAAAAAGTTTTTTATGTTTTCATTGCCATATTCTGACCCTTATAACTTTTTTGTAGTTATGTGCACGGAGCTGTGTGAGGGATTATTTTTTACGGGGCAATCTGCACTTTTCATTGACATCATTTATTTTAAAAAATTGTTGAAGCAACCAAAAAATGGCGAATTGGCCATTTTGACTTTTTTCCTGTTTCGCCATATGGGATGAATATTTTAATATTATAAAAGTTTGACTGTACATGGTGATGCCCACAATAATTATTTATTGTTTATCTATTTTTATTTAAAATTGAGGGAAAGGTGGGTGATTTGAATTTTTTTATATTTTTAAATACCTTTTTTGTACACTTTTTTTATCGTTCCCATAGGGAACTTGAACAAGCGATCATCAGAGTGCTTCTCTCATGGACCCAGATCATTCAGGAGGACCGAGGCTGCAGCGCACACTATCTGGCTCCCTACTAGGTGATGCCAGTGCATGCCCTGGGGTGTGCGCTTCCAAGTTTTTGCTCTCCCAGATGCCGTGGTCACACTTGTCTGTGGTATCTGAGGGGTTAAATGTGTTTGATTGACATCATCATCGACCGCATACATTAGCCCTGGTGGCACACAGTGGCCATGCTGCCCACTGCGCTTGTGAGCGGGCTCCAAGTTTAGGTACAATAATACATGTTTAGAACACCTGCTGTTGAATCCAGATCAGTAATCCATTCCCTTGCTATGTGCCCGCAAACCAGCCTTCTCCTGGAGTCCTCTCCATTAGGGCTCATTCAGATGACCGTATATTTATGTCCGCAAATGCTGAACGGATGTGGACCCATTCATTTTAATGGGGCCACAAAAGATGAGGACAGCATGCTGTGTGCTGCCGCATCTGTATGTCCATTCTGTGGCCCCACAAGAAATATGGGACATGTCCTATTCTTGTCTGCAATTGCAAACAAGAATAGGCATTTCTATCATAGGGCTGGTCGTTTCCGCAAAAAAATGCAGAACGCACATGGCCGGTATCTGTGTTTTGCAGATCTGCCATTTGTGGACCGCAAAACAGATACGTAAATGCACAGGAGTCCTCTCAACGCATTTGCGGGTGCTCAGCAGTGGATTGGGGGCGAGTATCGACATACAAATTTCTGATCCGGAGTCGGCGTCAGGCGTTCTACACAAGCATTACTGTACTTATTAGGCCTTCCAGAGGTGATTGATTCCCCTGAGAGCTACATACAAGTGCGTGGTTCATTTCTGAGCTTTGATGGGTTAGACACTAAACGTATACCATTGCTCTATATGTACGTATGCGCCATGAATACCGCTAGCTTTAGAGTACATTAAATGGCTTTTCCAGACATCCAAAAGTGACGGATATGACCTATGAAAATGTATGCTTGTGTTTAGCGTTTTCCCATAATTATAGCTCAAATATCCCTTTATTTGTCCTCTTAGCAGTAGCAGGTTGAAGAGATTTACTCACTTTTGCATATTTCTTGCCCTTGATGCTGGTGTTCGGCTGCAGATGCATCTGTTTATTTCCTTGGCTCACATTTTCAGCGTATCTCTATGAGATGCATTTTAAATATTCCACATTTTATCCTCCATAAATAATGTGCATGCTGAGCTGGGCTTGTTTCTTGATCATTCCCAGGGTTTAAAGCATTACACACCAGACTTGCGTTTCTGAATATGGTGCCTGAACAAATGTTTCACAGATTCGCAGTGTGTGGGCCCACGGTGAAGATTGTTGCCGAGTTCTGTATATAATAGGTCGTACCAGTTCATCTGCTTTGTCGTTCCTTCCTTGGGTTGGTGTTCCAAAAATGTCTTGGCCTGAACTCTGCCCTATTCAGATTACACTAAAGAGGGATTGTACTTGGTGTATTGAATGCATTGTTAATCTGGGGCTCAGGTAAAGAACACTTAGTTCACACTGGAACTAAACACATGGATTTTCGGAAATCTTGTGTGAAAGCCCTGGAATTATTCAAAATGTGTTGAGAAACTTGGATCAACACATGTTAATGGAGGGATAAGGGCCGGGACAATGGGCTAAATGCTCAGAATCGGCATCATCCATTATTTGTGAATTTTAAGGCTTTTGTTTTCAGTCGGTGCAGAAGATGGGGTGTGCTCAACTTTAAGGATCGGTTTAATAGGTTGGACCTGTAAATTGTGTTATAGGGGGAGCTTATTGATAGGATTAAAGAGGACCTGTTATCTCTCCTGACTTACCTTTTTTAATATATACTTGAATTCACTATGATATAAGGCACATTCGCATCTCTGGTGGACGTTTCCGGCAGGGCTCTAGCAGAGAACAGCCTGCTGGTGTTCACCGGATCCAGCATTGCCAGATTCAACGGATCACCGCCAGAGCTCTAGTAACTATAATACGATCCAGCATGCAGTGGTTTTTGTCCGGC
Source organism: Bufo gargarizans (assembly GCF_014858855.1). NCBI lineage: Eukaryota > Metazoa > Chordata > Amphibia > Anura > Bufonidae > Bufo > Bufo gargarizans. The sequence continues at coordinate 72,624 of NW_025334328.1, forward strand.
CGACAGCTGGCATTGCATTTATGCTGAATCATCGCTAACAGAGATATCAACACGGCCTGACAATTCTGGGGCATCTTTTCTTAGACCTCTATGTTGTATTATTATTCTCAGAAATGTATGAATACCGTACATTCACAACTGATCGTTAGAAGTTGGGGATGAGTCCCTCCACACCCTGACATTGTTCAGTCAGGGCTGACTGTGTAGAGACTCGCCTCTCTGAATGGTAACACCCAGTTCTTAATTTCTTCTTTCATTTTCATCAGGAATAACAAAGGAATGGTAAAATGTTCTATGAAAAGATGCTGTAAAATTGTTAATTCATGTAACATACAAGTATTTACTAAAATAAGTTGACGGAGTTCACATGTCCCCTTTAAACCACACCAATGATCTCCATGTAACGTTGGACTGATGTAGTTACATTGTGTCTTGCAGTCCATTTCATCCTAGAGGTCCATTCTGAATTGTTTTTTTCTGCTTCTTCCCTCATATTTCCAGCAGTCTCCTGCAGGTCCAGTGTCTTTATAGATTATGTCCTGCTGGTTTGTGTTGAGAGGTGTCCACTGCTGTGATGTAGGAAGATTGTGTTTAGTGGAGTACTTGGTGTTAGAGAATCTCAACTAAGCTTTTAAGGACCTGTCAGTAGAATTCAGAATACATCGGTGAATGAGTGAGAATGGGCTGTAAGACATGGTATAACTACAGATCACTTACTTCATGTACTTTGGTAATAACTATGTACTGTACATGCTCGGACTGGCAAATCGGAGAAGCGGAGGATCCACCGATGGGACCTTCTTTCTAGTAGGCCCCATTCAATACTGATGCTGCACACACTAGGGCTGTGCTTTCTAGTCCGTTCCCACTCCTGTCAGTACTGATCTTGCACAGACTAGACATACATATAGAGACTTCAGCAGCAGAAGAAACTGGTTCAGAGCTTCATCAGTGAGATGGAGGACACATCCGACTTTGCGTGTGTGTGGTTGTCTGCATCAGAGCTCCGGAAAACCTTTTTTTTCCTGAAACAATCCGCATCATTCGTGTGAAAGAGGCCTGAACGAAATTTCAGCCCTTTATTTATCCCCACAGTAATGAACCCAGCATCTACACTGGGTTTGCCTCAGGCTTAGGGGAAAGTCCCATTACCAACACCTACACGCCATTCCATAAAAATCCAGGCCCAATAAAGTGCCTCAGCAATCTACACTTTGCTGAAACCACCCAGATTTCCCAAAATCTTTTACTTCAACCATCTGAGCATTCTGGGTGAGATATACACCCCCTCCAGTACTTTTACCAGACACCATGCTTCACTCTACATAGGTATGATCCATGTGATGTACCTTTACATGGTGATGACCCGTATAGTAATATTTTCTCACTTCATGTTTTTACATAGTTATGATCCATAGAGTTATGTTTTATCTTTACATAGGTATGGCCCATATAGATATGTATGAATCGCATAGTAAAGTGTTCTCATTTTACCTTGACATGGTTATGATCCATTTAATAACGTTTTCTCACTTTATATCTTTCCATACTGTTGGTATGATCTATGTAGTAAGGCTTTCTCACTTTGTCTTTACATAGGTACGATCCATATAGTAAGGTTTTCTCGCGGGAGTATTACGATCACAGCAGCATGCTAAAAAATCGAGGCAATGCCATTTCATCGGCTGCGAGAGCTAAAACATGGGGCCTCATTCTTGGTACTTTGGGGCGACAAGGATCCCCCAAAATACTTGAGGTAAGCACTTTCCCGGCTCCGTGCTGTTGTACAATTATACCTCTCCTCTTGATTTTCCAGCCATTTATTATGCGCACACCTGTCGCTACCTCTTTAAGATGCTCAGTATTCATCTTTACAAATGTGGTTTCTCATTAATTAAAAATCGCTAGAGGATTTGACACTGAAGTATGTGATGATGACTGAAGTTAAAGGAACTTGTGATTTCTTCCATTTGTAACCCTTTCCCCGCCAGAGCGGGCTAGATAATGCCGTTTCTGCAGACCCCAATGAGGGTCTGATGGTTAAACCCTTCTTGCAGGACAGATCATCACTCGTGTATGCTCTCCTCCTCTTTTTCTCCACATGAACATAATCCGCTTCCATGAATCGACCCTCCCTCCTTCACAGGAATACATTTTTAGTCTTGGTTAATCTCCACAAAGATTTTATTTTTTTCTTCTTCTTCTCATTTACATTTTTCTTTTGCAAATTAGGAGCAGTGGGTCATTTGGCCTCTGCTTTCCTAGTCCCCCATGCAGATCATTAAACTGGACACATGCGCCCATTTTAATGAGTCCCTGCATGGCATGTATGCCATGTGCCGGAGATCACTGGGTGAGCTGTGTGATACCAGGCAGCAGCAGGTAGAAGGTCTAGATGTGTCTGCATCATGCTACAGTATGTGTGAATGAGGCTGAAGAATGATGTGAGTGGTGTGGAGATGATGAGGGTAGGAGTATAGTGACTGAAGGTTGGGGGGGGTAGAGGAATAGCTGTGCCTCCGTAGAGGGAATATGATTAGGTCTGTATGCTGTACCAGGGTCTTTTGTTTTAGCTCCCAGCAGCACCCTGTCGCGTTCCTGCTAATGACTATTCCTCTGTCTATCCTGTGTAACGAGGACAGGCCTCATTAATCTATTGGCTGCAATTACAGAACCGCAATTATTATTTGCACTTCTCATTAAATGAACTTGGAATGGTTATTGTTGGTTATTTATCCATTCACTCCTATCCCATTTGGAAAACAGAGGGGCTTAATTAACTTCCAGCCTGGGAATCAAGACAGGGTCTCTCCGGTGGCGGCTCACGCAGGAGGGGCGCATGACAAGGGAGTCACTGTGCACTAAATAATCCGTCATCCTCACCCTGTCCCCAGGCCCAGGTAGACGGAGAAGCACATTTTCTAATAAAATGCTCTCTTGTCACCCAGACTGATGTGTATGTGTAAGATAATAGTAATATAACGCTATACCGAGATGAACTGCTTAGTGGCTGGTGAGGTCTGCATCATTGCATGCTAGTGGCTGTGAACCCTTAACGACATTAGCACTAGAGGCTCAAGTGAGCTCAGGCGACACTAACACAAAGGGAAAGCAAGGTGAATACGCCTACCAGAGGCCTGCGGGGGAAACTAAATAAAAAATGTACTAAAATCCCTTGCCCTTCCTGATAAAAATCAAATGATTTCCCTCTAAAGTCATGCAAACCAACAGGGAGAGGACAGGTTGTCCTTCTGGGTCACGGGCCTGTTACTCCTTCTTTGTGCTTGAAATGAGGCCTCGTCATTAGAATCACTTCCTGAGAGCCACAATCGCATCAGTACACAGACAATATATTGGAGCCCGATTGACTGCAGTGTCTGCATGTGTATTGCCAATATGATGGGCGCTGTGGTCAGCAGACAGGACTGCCATTATTTTCCACCGTGCAAGGTATAGCAGGAGGCCAGTTTTGGCCTCAAATACCATAGAATTGCTTATTTCTATAGAAATACCAGAGAAAAGCTTTTATTTCTATGCGTTTTGATAGCAGTAGTTTTAGGTCCATAAATATTGGGACATCAACACAATTCTAAAATTCTTGGCTCTATACACCACCACAATGGATTTGAAATGCAACGAACAAGATGTGCTTTAACTGCAGACTGTCAGCTTTAATTTGAGGGTATTTACATCCAAATCAGGTGAACGGTGTAGGAATTACAACAGTTTGCATATGTGCCTCCCAGTGCCGTCTTTACCAAGGGGCAAAAGGGGCAGCTGCCCCGGGCCCAGTTGCTCCTGGGGGGCCCAAGGCAGCTGCCTCTTGAGCCCTGCTAGCTACTGCCCCGGGTGTCAAGCTGTCTATGTACTTTAACGTTGTGATCTAGGACCTTAGATGACATCATCACCATGTGACCAGTAACCTAGCAATTACTGGTCACATGGCTATGAGGTCATCACAGGTCCTAGCAGGAGGGGGGGCTGTATACTGTGTGGGGGCCTGTACACTGTGTGGGGGCCTGTACACTGTGTTGGGGGCTGTATACTGTGTGGTGGGCTGTATACTGTGTGGTGGGCTGTATACTGTGTGGGGGCCTGTATACTGTGGGGGGGGGGGTCTTATACTGTGTGGTGGGCTGTATACTATGTGGGGGGCTGTATACTATGTGGGGGGCTGTATACTGTGTGGGGGCTGTATACTGTGGGGGGCCTTATACTGTGTGGGGGGCTGTATACTGTGTGGGAGGGCTGTATACTGTGGGAGGGCTGTATACTGTGTGGGGGGGCTGTATACTGTGGTGGGCTGTATACTGTGTGGGGGGCCTGTATACTGTGGGGGGGCCTGTATAGTGTGGGGGGGGGCCTGTATAGTGGGGAGGGCCTGTATAGTGTGGGGGGCTGTATATTGTGGAGTGCTATACTGCTGTACTGTATACTGTGGGGGTTGGTATACTGTGGGTGCGGTATAGTGTAGAGTGCTATACTGCTGTACTGTATAGTGTGGGGGGCTGTATCGTGTATAGTTTGGGGTCCTGTATACAGTGAGGTGTTGTATACTGTGAGATGTTGTATACTGTGGGGTGCTGTATACTGTGGGCTGCTATACTGCTCTACTATCTACTGTGGGGTACTGTATAGTGTGGGGTGCTATACTGCATACTGTGTGGTGCTGTATACTATAGGGTGCTATACTGCATACTGTGGGGTGCACTGTAACACTAGGGTGAGCCGAGCCCTGGTCTCCTTCCTGCAGAGTGGTGCCCACTTCCAGCCTGAGCCCAGCTGCCCAGAGCACTGATCCTGAGCCGCTGGAGTCTTCAGAACTGGAAGTATTTACAGTCATTCACTGTACTCTACCAGATGTGTGGATTTTTTGTGTGTGTGTTGTGGTGGAGGGCATGATTGCCTGCTAAGGTGTGGGAAGGCGGGATCCAGGGGGCCTAAGTAAATTTTTGCCCAGGGTCCAATCAATATTAAAGACGGCCCTGGTGCCTCCCACTTGTTAAGGGACTAAAAGTAATGGGACAGTTGGCTTCTCGGCTGTTCCATGGCCAGGTGTGTGTTATTCCCTCATTATCCCAATTACAATGAGCAGATAAAAGGCCCAGAGTTCATTTCAAGTGTGCTATTTGCATTTGGAATCTGTTGCTGTCAACACAACACAAAACAAACCCATCAGAGAGATGGCAAAAACATTAGGTGTGGCCAAAACAACTGTTTGGAACATTCTTAAAAAGACGGAACGCATCGGTGAGCTCAGCAACACCAAAAGACCCGGAAGATCACAGAAAACAACTGTGGTGGATGACCGAAGAATTCTTTCCCTGGTGAAGAAAACACCCTTGGCCAGATCAAGAACACTCTCCAGGAGGTAGGTGTATGTGTGTCAAAGTCAACAATCAAGAGAAGATTTCACCAGAGTGAATACAGAGGGTTCACCACAAGATGTAAACCATTGGTGAGCCTCAAAAACTGGAAGGCCAGATTAGAGTTTGCCAAACGGCATCTAAAAAAGCCTTCACAGTTCTGGAACAACATCCTATGGACAGATGAGACCAAAATCAACTTGTACCAGAGTGATGAGAAGAGTATGGAGAAGGGAAGGAACTGCTCATGATACTAAGCATACCACCTCATCAGTGAAGCATGGTGGTGGTAGTGTCATGGCGTGGGCATGTATGGCTGCCAATGGAACTGGTTCTCTTGTATTTATTGATGATGTGACTGCTGACAAAAGCAGCAGGATGAATTCTGAAGTGTTTCGAGCAATATTATCTGCTCATATTCAGCCAAATGCTTCAGAACTCATTGGACGGCGCTTCACAGTGCAGATAGACAATGACCCAAAGCATACTGCAAAAGCAACCAAATAGTTTTTTAAGGGAAAGAAGTGGAATGTTAGGCAATGGCCAAGTCAATCACCTGACCTGAATCCGATTGAGCATGCATTTCACTTGCTGAAGACAAAACTGAAGGGAAAATACCCCAAGAACAAGCAGGAACTGAAGACAGTTGCAGTAGAGGCCTGGCAGAGCATCACCAGGGATGAAACCCAGCGTCTGGTGATGTCTATGCGTTCCAGATTTCAGGCTGTAATTAACTGCAAAGGATTTGCAAAGTATTAAAAAGTGAAAGTTTGATTTATGATTATTATTCTGTCCTATTACTTTTGGTCCCTTAACAAGTGGGAGGCACATATGCAAACTGTTGTAATTCCTACACCGTTTACCTGATTTGTATGTAAATACCCTCAAATTAAAGCTGACAGTCTGCAGTTAAAGCACATCTTGTTTGTTTCATTTCAAATCCATTGAGGTGGTGTATAGAGCCAAAAATGTTAGAATTGTGTCAATATTTATGGCTGTATATTCATTCTTGTGTGTTTTTTTTTAGTTTTTTGGCTGTAGAATTTTTAGACTTCAATGTAACAGTATTTATTTATATTTTTATACTACCAGAATAAAGTTAAAAAGGCTTTATTCATATGCGTTTTTATAGCAGCAGTTTTATATTTATTTTTGTGTTTTTTGCGGGACGTGCTGTATAAATTTTAGACTTTAGTGTAACAGTGTTTATATATTTTCTATGCTGGCAGAATACATTTACTAAGACTCTGCCTTTTTAACTTATTAGTTAATGAGTTAATAGAATGGCTCAGCTGGAAATGAGACGTGGATCAATGTGTCCAAATCTGGATGCAAAATTCTGACGTAAACCAACTTCTAAGTGGTACAAACTTAAGGTGGACATACACAGTAGATAGAAGCTGGTTGAGCAAACAATCATCTAGAGAACGTTCATTTCACAGACACGGCCAGACATATTTTAGTCTGTATTGGCCGTTACAGTTGGTCACACTGCCCATACATGTTCAATGAAACTGGGACGCATGAGAGATCTTTCTGGGATTTTTCTTCCAAAGAAACGTCTTTCTTTCACAAACCTGATCTTTCTTTGAACAGAAAAACTTTTGTCGAACTATCAGATGAAAATAGTACGCACGGCCAACCTCTTCTCAGACAGTAGTTATCATTGGTGGGTCAAAACGATTATTTGTTGTTAAATTTCACCCGATGAACGTATTTTTATAATATTAGGATTAGTAACTCTGTCCCAGTCTTGTAGAAATCTTGCAGAGATCCCCGGGGTTTATTTCTTCCCGATTGCTTCCATTTTTCCAGTGGTAGGTGGATGAGGAGAGGGGTTTATCCAATGGGAGAGGTTTTTTTTCTCTTTTTCTTCTGTTTTTACAAACAATTTTTATTGAAGGTTTTTCAACATTTTGTAACATTGATAACATGTAAAAGCCCCAATGGGAGAGGCTTACAAGGTCTGGTCTCCTCTTGCAGACAGAGCATCAGTGAGCAGAGGTTCCTTCTGCCGCCAGTTACCGTACAAAGTGCGTTATTTTAGGGTTTAAGAAAATGCTGTTCTTGCATGAAAAGCACCACACCTTTCCATGTCTTTGGGGGGAGGGGGGTTCAACCCAGCTATTAGGCCTCATTCAGACATGTAATATTGGCGTATTTTAGTGTGTGTATTACACCTGCAAATCCTATTAGACCGACATTCTCGTTGGGATCAGAAGCTGTCATATGAACACTAAAATCCCATATGTGACCTTATGCAATACCACACACAACCCCTGGACAGAAGAAAGCAGCCATGTTTTTCTAATCCTGTACAACCCCTATGATGTTTTCCAGGTTCTGATATTGATGGCCTATTCTCGGGATAGGCCATCAATATCAGGTTGAAGGCAGTGTAATAAAGAGGCCACATATTCTGCTCCTTAATTGCCCAGGAGGCGGGGCTTCACTCTGAAGTGCTCTCTGTGCTGAGGTGCTTCACAGCCCCTCCCTGTGCTTTGAGTGACAGCTGTAATGGTCTCCTGGTTGGATGCTACAGCTGTCACTCAGAGCAGAGGGGAGGGGCTGCGAAGCATTTCATTACAAAGAGCACTTCAGAGTTAAGAGCCGCCTCCTGGGCACTTGAAGAGCAGAATTGTCTGGACGAATAACACATATTCACACTACCTCTGATAATAAAAACTTCACAAAATGTATGTTTGTACTTCTGTTCTCAGACTCTACCAAATGCTGTCATCAGCTTAGCATGGTCAGAACTGCTGACGGGTTTCCATTAAACTCTTTAGGTTGTACTGTACAATATGTACAATATTTAAGCCCTTTCTTTCTTCAACATTTATCTTTGTTTAGAAATTCCAATTTTTGTCCTTTATAACAGAGTTTAATGGACTCAGTGGGGGAGATTTATCAAACTGGTGTAAAGTAGAACTTGCCCATAGCAGCCAATCAGATTCCACCTTTCATTTTCTAGTTGCTATGGGAAACTAAGACAGTTCTACTTTACACCAGTTTGATAAAACTCCCCCATTGTATTTAGGTATAAAATGACTCTGCATTAAAGGAGTTTTACAGGAGTTTAATATTGATGGCCTATTGTGGGTGTTCAACACCCGTCACCTCCACCATTCAGCTGTTTGAAGAGGCTTCTGCCGCCTCACAGTATACTAAGCACATCGCCATACATTGTATAGAGGTTGTACTTGGAATTGCAGTCCAGGACCATTCACTTAAAGGGGTTGACCCATGAATAATGTAAAAAATGAAAATCAGACATCATTTAGAACATGACAATGTCTTTCTAACAAATCTAGAACCAGCCCTGTACCTCACATGGATCCAGAGATCTCCTTATTCATTGCTCTTCTAGATATACAGTACAGACCAAAAGTTTGGACACACCTTCTCATTCAAAGAGTTTTCTTTATTTTCATGACTATGGTAGCCACCCTTTGCTTTGATTACTGCTTTGCACACTCTTGGCATTCTCTTGTTGAGCTTCAAGAGGTAGTCACCTGAAATGGTTTTCACTTCACAGATGTGCCCTGTCAGGTTTAATAAGTGGGATTTCTTGCCTTATAAATGGGGTTGGGACCATCAGTTGCCTTGTGGAGAAGTCAGGTGGATACACAGCTGATAGTCCTACTGAATAGACTGTTAGAATTTGTATTATGGCAAGAAAAACGAGTGGCCATCATTACTTTAAGAAATGAAGGTCAGTCAGTCCAAAAAATTGGGAAAACTTTGAAAGTGTCCCCAAGTGCAGTCACAAAAACCATCAAGCGCTACAAAGAAACTGGCTCACATGCGGACCGCCCCAGGAAAGGAAGACCAAGAGTCACCTCTGCTGCGGAGGATAAGTTCATCCGATTTACCAGCCTCAGAAATCGCAGGTTAACAGCAGCTCAGATTAGAAACCAGGTCAATGCCACACAGTTCTAGCAGCAGACACATCTCTAGAACAACGTTTAAGAGGAGACTGTGTGAATCAGGCCTTCATGGTAGAATATCTGCTAGGAAACCACTGCTAAGGACAGGCAACAAGCAGAAGAGACTTGTTTGGGCTAAAGAACACAAGGAATGGACATTAGACCAGTGGAAATCTGTGCTTTGGTCTGATGAGTCCAAATTTGAGATCTTTGGTTCCAACCACCGTGTCTTTGTGCAACGCAGAAAAGGTGAACGAATGGACTCTACATGCCTGGTTCCCACCGTGAAGCATGGAGGAGGAGGTGTGATGGTGTGGGGGTGCTTTGCTGGTGACACTGTTGGGAATTTATTCAAAATTGAAGGCATACTGAACTAGCATGGCTACCACAGCATCTTGCAGCGGCATGCTATTCCATCCGGTTTGCGTTTAGTTGGACCATCATTTATTTTTCAACAGGACAATGACCCCAAACACACCTCCAGTCTGTGTAAGGGCTATTTGACCATGAAGGAGAGTGATGGGGTGCTGCGCCAGATGACCTGGCCTCCACAGTCAAGAGCGCTGTGGTTTGTTCAAACAGGCATTGGCATGGTTGCCGGAAGTCGGACTCCTGCTGATCAGATACTAGTGACCTTTCCTGAGGATAGATAATCAATATTCTACTCCCAGAAAACACTTTTAGGGTCCATTCACACATCCGTATGTGTTTTACGGATCTGCAAAACACCGACGCAGACCGCACATCGACAGCACTCTCATAGAAAATGCCTTTTCTTGTCCGCAAATGCGGATGCGGATAGCACATTCTGGCCCCATTAAAAATGAATGGGTCCGCACCTGTTCCGCAAAATTGCGGAATGGATGCGGACCCATTTTGCGGACGTGTGAATGGACCCTTAATCACTTTATCTAAATTAATCTTTCTATATTTCTGCTCAATTTTCATGTAAAAAAATAAAAACTTTCTCCTAAAAGCCATAGGTAAGAGATGTGTGTTATCATATTTCAGCGAGTTTAGATGTATAAGGCTCCATACTGTAATGTCTATCATGGCTTCCTTCTTAAAGGAGACATGACAGCTATAACCAATTTGTTTTAATGGATCCTACTGATCAGTGAATCAAGATTTTACTGTTTTTTTCTTTTTTCATTTTTGCTATCAAAAACTCCAGAATCCCAGTGTGAACAGAGCTAAAGATCTGTGCTTTAAGAAAGCTCCCATAGGCAACAACTTAAAGGGATTCTCCAGGAATGAGTTAAAATGGCCACCAGAAACTTATTCTAGAATGTGAGCAGGACTGGTTGCCTCCACTTGCAGAGCAGCCTAGGGTGGGTGACGGGCCTCACTACACTGCTCTTCAATAGATGTAATGATGTGATTTTACCTACGATATGCCATCACAGCTGAGCAGCCTGACAGGAAAGCTCACTAATATGTAGTATACGCAAGTGCCAAAGCATAATCCTAGGAAGCAATGCAAGTGGAGGAAACCAGTCCTGCTCACATTCTGGGACAGGTTGCTGGTGGCCATTTTAAATTATTCCCAGAAACCTCCTTTAAGAGGCAACTTTTAGAATTACTATGTGTTAACTAACATCTGAAAGTCTGCTTAGGCTCTCTTCACACCCTTATTATGGTTTCCGTTATAAATTGTGATGCAGTGCCGGATCCGTTGCCTGATGACCCCTATTGACTTATAATGGGGTCTGTTGGGTTCCACTGAGGCACCATTGTTTTGGTGAGAAAAAGCATACAATTTTTCCCATAAAATATGGGAGCCATGGATGCATTTGTAAATGTTGCTATCAATAGGCAGATTTGTCATTTAAAACATTTAGAAAGTGAAGTAATGTCTTCTCTGGGGATTAAAATGAAAATACTTAAATATTACTTTATTATAAATATATTCCCAAATACCTATCATTAGTTATAATGGTTTGTTTGGTCTAGGGAGCAATCATTAGGAGAAATAAAATGGCCGCCGTCCTATTAGCACACACAAAAGCTGTCCTAATCACACAGGAGGACAAGTTACTTCACAACACTGAGGTAAAGAGCTGCCTCATCCTCCTCTCCATGATCCTGAATACAGCTGATAAGATCTTCAGGTGAATCTCTATAGGAATGGAGTTCATGAGGAGACATGAAGTACAGAGGACGGACAGGACAGACTGTGGTAATGAAGACTGCACACAAGTGCTGCTGCTCATTACCACATCCCCACCTTCTTCTCTATATTTCATGTCTGAAGATCTTATCAGCTGTATTCATGATCATAATCCCTGACAAGCAGAGCAGAGAGGAGGATAAGGCAGCGCTTTACCTCAGTGCTGTAAAGTAACTTGTCCTCCTGTGTGATTAGAACAGGTTTTGTATGTATTAATAGAACGGCGGCCATTTTATTTCCCCTGATGATTGCTCCCCAGACAAAACTAACCATTATAACTAATGAAAGGTATTTGGGAATATATTTATTATGTAATATGTAAGTATTTCCAGTAATTTTATTTTCTTAATTTCCAGAGAACCCCTTTTAATGTGTATAGCAGTAATTCCCTATCCTATTACCGAGGGGAACCCATGAAAAATATTTGCACTCCGAGTGAACCCTTCCACATTCCTACCTACTGTTCTATAAATTCCAACCAGAATTTGCCCCCTACTTGCCGGATGAAATCAGTCTGCCTTCACTACTATATGGGTGGCAGGAGACCCAGGCATCTTGGTTAGGAATCTTGGCTATATACAGATAGTGTGTTTTCTCCCCACGCGAGCATATAGCGTGTATGCTTTGTATATTCTATGAATTTTTTATTAATATATGTGGAATATATAAATAGCTGTTCCCACACATATGAGCACTTTGAGTGTTTCCTGGCTAGTGCTGTGTATACTTACATCTTGTTATTCTTTAGCTCCTGACTTAATTAATTAGTAAGGGTATTCATTGCAGGAGAAGGCTTGGATGGCTGCCTTACCCCCAAATGCTCGCCTCAGTTTTAGTCTAACGCACTGTGTCTCTCTCTTATCCCCTCAGCACCTGGAGTCACGTCTACAGGCTCTCGGCTGTCGTTACGTGCGGCTTCTGCTGTCGGAAATCTTCCCTAATAAACTCAAGCTGTTCCCAGAGGTGGAAGCGTGAGTATAGAGAGCAGAGCTGTAAACACACTCACAACGAGCAGGCCGCAGCATGGGGTGGAATTAGGAGGGGACTTGGCATCCTGGCACTACCACTTTACCACTGGCACTGATAATACCATCATATTTAAATCCATATAGTATATTATGATGGCAGCCCCGACATCCAGGACCCCCGCTGATCAGCAGTGCTCACAGTAGCATCGCTGCCTTCTTTCAGCTCCCCAAGCAAAGAATCGTACATTGTATAGGGGCTATACTTGGTATCACACTCGGCCCCATTCACATAAATGGGGGTGAGCTCTGCATAGGCTATGTGACTGATGAACCTAGCCAAAGCTGGAGAGGGCTGCAAATAATTAAAATAATAATAGTACATAATCCCAGGAAACCCTTTTAAAATACAAGGTAGATCCAAGTAACCCAGTACTTACAGTAGATGATTGTTCTCAACACTTACATGAGGTTAGAACCAACGGTAGAGGGGATGGCCACTTTACGGCTACTGTTGACCAATGTGTTTGTAAGATGGTTATATGGCGTGAAATTCTGCACCATTTTCTTTATTTCATAAGGTATTCTCTAGAGATGAGAGAAACAACTTTGGATGCTTCATCCGAAGTCGATTTGCATAAAACTTTGTTTTAATACTTTATAAAGTATTAGAATGTATTGGCTCCGATGAGCCGAAGTTACTATTTTGCGAAGTCTCACGAGAATTTGTGCAATTACTTCGGGAAATAATTTTTACTGTAAAAAAAAAACCTTGATATAGAACTCAGGTTTAGGTTCCAAGGTTTTTTACAGTAAAAATTAATTCCCTAATTTATTACACGAGGTCTCGCGAGACTTTGCGAAATAACTTCGGCTCATCGGAGCCAATACATTCTAATACTGTATACAGTACAGATTTGTCCCTATGACACTGGCTGACCTGTTACATGTGCACTTGGCAGCTGAAGGCATCTGTGTTGGTCCCATGTCCATATGTGCCCGCATTGTTGGGAAATATGATGTAATATATGCAAATGAGCCTCTAGGAGCAATGGGGGAGTTGTCATTACTCCTAGAGCAGGCATCCTCAAACTGCGGCCCTCCAGCTGTTGTAAAACTACAGCTCCCACAAATCCCTGCTGTAGGCTTATACCTGTAGGCTGTCCGGGCATGCTGGCAGTTGCAGTTTTGCAACAACTGGAGGGCTGCAGTTTGAGGATGCCTGCCCTAGAGGCTCTGCTCTCTCTGCAACTGCCACGTCCTCTCCACTTTGATTGACAGGGTCAGGAATGAGGATGTTTTCACTGCCTGGTCCTGTCAATCCAAGCGCCTTCAAATGCTAAGCACACATGCTACAGGTCAGACCTCTCTGGTGGTGGGCAAGGGTCCTTATTCATGATGCGCATGATCAGAGACATAGCGTATGTATCGCACTACTAATATACTTATGAGACCTGGAGCATGCGCTGTGACACTGCTGAGACCCTGGATCCCTCATGCACAAAAAGCCATCTATTTCTATGTATATTTGGGTAATACTTTACATTGACACTTGGTGATGACCATGCATTTGGTTATTTATGTATGAATTAATGCAATGGTAACCAAGGAGAGTGATCAAATTTGCTAATTACGGTGCCGATTCACTATTGGATGATCAGGGGGTCATGTGATTAACTTAAAGGTATTTAAAAAAATATTAAATATAGACCATCACACTGTAAGCTTCACAAAGACCCGGCTATGATGGGGATGGAAACATTGCTTTTTACTGTATACATAATTTGGCTTAAAAGGGTTTTGTCACTTCAGCAAGTTGCATTCGTCATGTAGAGAAAGTTAATGCAAGCACGACCACCGCTGATGGATTACAGGGTGGTCGTAACCACGGAAACGAGCAGTGTATAATGTGATGGAAAAATTAATCCAGCCAGCAAAGGATGCAATATGGACAATCACAATACATTAGTAAGTGCCTTGTATTAACTTTCTCTATATAGTAAATGCCACTTGCTGAAGTGAGACAACCCCTGTATGTGCTGTCTTCTCCATTCAAATACTCCGCCCCTGCCATCTGCAGTGTGTTTGATTGGCGGAGGCTGAGTGATGTGTCTGATCACATGGCCCTCCGTCAGCAGCCATTCTATGGACAGGACCTCTGTGCGGACAGCGCAGAAGATTCGCCTAACAAGGGGACATGGCTCAATGGTGCAGAATATCAACTAGGCTATATTAATAAGTACTGTATAGTCACCTTATATACATACGGGTCAACAGTAGCCAGAAAGTGGCCCTTTATTTTAAGAAGATATGTCAATTTTAGTAGAGTTTTTAAAAAACAACAGCTTTTCTAGACATGCAGCCTCCTGGGAATACAGTACCCTGAAGTGTCTGCAGTAAACTCTATATACTGCCACTATATGTTTATCTCGCTATCTGTCTGGTCTATAATTTGATCTCATGGCTATGTGTACAGTATGTCTAATCCTTTGAGGTATCTTTCAGCCTTCCGGCTGTCTGTGTATCTATCCTTCATGTGTTCTTGCAGCTAGCTACATGTCTGTCTGCCTTATATCTATAGTTCTATCTCATATTTATATATGTACTTACACTTTGTCTATCAGTCCAGCCATCTGTCAATCTATCCCTTATAGCTTTCTGTCAATCATTCAGTCTGTCTACCTATCCATGTGACTAGCTCTATATCTATCTATCTATCTATCTACCTATCTATCCGTATGGCTAACTCTCTATCTATCTATCTATCTATCTATCTATCTATCTATCTATCCGTATGGCTAACTCTATATCTATCTATCCGTATGGCTAACTATCTATTTATCCATCCGTATGACTAGCTCTATATCTATCTATCTATATATCTATCTATCCGTATGACTAGCTCTATATCTATCTATCCGTATGACTAGCTCTATATCTATCTATCTATATATCTATCTATCCGTATGACTAGCTCTATATCTATCTATCCGTATGACTAGCTCTATATCTATCTATCTATCTATCCGTATGACTAGCTCTATATCTATCTATCTAGCTATCTATCTATCTATCCGTATGACTAGCTCTATATCTATCCATGTGACTAGCTCTATATCTATCCGTATGACTATCTCTATATCTATCCGTATGACTAGCTCTATATCTATCCGTATGACTAGCTCTATATCTATCTATCTATCTATCCATGTGACTAGCTCTATATCTATCCGTATGACTAGCTCTATATCTATCCGTATGACTAGCTCTATATCTATCTATCCATGTGACTAGCTCTATATCTATCTATCTATCGGTATGACTAGCTCTATATCTATCCGTATGACTAGCTCTATATCTATCCGTATGACTAGCTCTATATCTATCCGTATGACTAGCTCTATATCTATCCGTATGACTAGCTCTATATCTATCCGTATGACTAGCTCTATATCTATCCGTATGACTAGCTCTATATCTATTTATACAGAATATTAGATGTCCACATCACATTATCGGCCTCTGTTTAACGCATGCACCGTACATATATGTGAAACAGATGCCTCTGACACAAGCCATACAGTCCAGTACATTTATTTCTGCGTAGCTTACTATCCCTTATGTATTTATTTAGGCTGTGAACACTAGTGTTGGCCCCTTATATTTGAGAATACAGTGGCATCCATTGTCCATAGAGTTACATCATAAAAATAAAATAAAAGTCTACATTTAAAGGGGTTGTCTCACTTCAGCAAATGGCAGTTATAATGAAGAGAAAGTTTAATACAAGGCACTTACTAATGTATCGTGATTGTCCATATT
This sequence comes from Bufo gargarizans, assembly GCF_014858855.1. Classification (NCBI taxonomy): domain Eukaryota; kingdom Metazoa; phylum Chordata; class Amphibia; order Anura; family Bufonidae; genus Bufo; species Bufo gargarizans. Next base: position 88,876 of record NW_025334328.1, read on the forward strand.
GCTTCCTTTTCTGGCTGGATTAATTTTTCCATCACTTTATACACTGCTCGCTTGCAGGGGTATCTGTACTGCAACCAGGGTGGCCTGGACGGGAGCTGCTGCGCAGGCGTGCCTTTGCGCGCTCCCACAGTCCCAGCCACCAGAGAGGCTGGCATTTTTTCCTATAAAGTGCAAGCACAACAACCGCTGCTGGATTGTCATAGCCCCTGGAAACGAGCAGTGTATAATGTGATGGAAAAATGAATCCAGGCAATATGGACAATCACAGTACATTAGTAGGTGCCTTGTATTTACTTTCTCTACCTGATAAATGCCATTTGCTGAAGTGATATAACTCCTTTAAGGGTGTGTTCAGATCACTTTGGGGAAAAAGAAGCAATAGTATAAGTATACTTTGCTTTTCCATCTTCCGGAGTTCGGTAAAAATACATATGTGTTAAATTGATATGTATGGCATGTGTCGGTGGCATCCGTTTAATGTATACATCATGTGGGATCCTCATGGTATTATTCACATCTTTATATGTGCCATTTTTGGGTGGAGGTTCTCCCGCTCTTACCTTCATTATCACTGGGCAGATATTTTACCTACCTAGTGATATGGCCCCTATTGGGATAGTTAAGGGACCTGTGGTGACCCTGGGTTTTAGGAAGACTAGGTCTGGCCTTAGTGACAAAGGATCATTGATGGTTAGGAGTGATATGTGATGGGTGAAAGGGGCATTTTAGAGCGCCCTCTCTAGGCTGTGTTGTCTTTGATCAACAGCTTGTGGGGCGGCTTGGATTGAACCCGCCCAAATAAACGGACATCACAAACATGATGTGAACATACATTATATCTGCCTAGAGTGACAACTCTTTATGACGACCAGCCCAAATTGTCAGTTTCCTGTCTGTGTGATTATTTCTGAATCCGCCTGGGACTTTCTCCCATTTCCATCTATATGTCTGTCTAGAAGTCAGACGTTCTCCCATTTCCTTCTTTCGGTGAGATGTTACTGAAACGTATGAAATGAGTTGACGACATCCGCCGTTGTATTTCTCTCTTTAATGGACTAACTGCATTATCTCACGAAAAGCTTTTAGGTGCAAACTGTTTATAGGAATAACAGATCGAGTAAGAGAAGAAGAGCCGGGCGCGGGGAGAAGAAGTAAAACTACGGCAGGGAGAGGTCTTGGTAACTGTTTCTATTTAACTAGAACGGTCAAGTTAAGAGCATTAATGAGATGCCTATTATTTCTGACCTGATGAAAAGAAGAGGTTGGCTCCCGAAAGCTTGTTAAGAGAAAATGCAGGCAGTCCATTAAAAAAGTATCATAAACCACAAATGTGCTGGAACATCATCCTTCACCGGACTCAACTGGATGCTACATTAATTTATAAACAGAATATTTCATGACCGATTTTAGAGGCCGCTTTTAAGTAGTTTTAGATCTCACTTAGCTTAACCCTTTCAGAGCTCAGAAACTGTAAGCTCTGTGATCTTACTCTGCATTCTGTAGATTGATACTCTGCTCTGAGTAGCATCCTAAAGTGGCCCTCCAGTTCAAGAAAAAAATTCACCTTAACCGGGGAACGCACAGGACACTTTACCTGGTGACCCCCTTTTCATCTTTTTAGCTGCGGATCCGCCAATTTCCAGGCTCCCCTTCTTTCATCTAAGATAGCCGCGCTTCTTCTCAGACTACCTGATGCACCCTGGGCGTTTGGTAGCCCGAGATACTTCTGCTGCCCTTGGATTGGCCAACACTGCTCACCTGAAAATTGCTGGCCAGTCCAAGAGCAGGGCTGGACAAGTAGGGTCGTGTCTTGGGCTACCTATGCACAGTGTACATCAGGTAGACTGAGAAGCGGTGTGACCATCTTGGATGGCAGAAGAGGAGCTTGGTATTTGGTGGATCTGCAGGTAAGTGTTCTGTGAATTTTTATTCTTGAACCAAAGGGTCGCTTTAAAACAGTTGTATGGTTCTTAAAGTTGTTCTCATTCATTAACTGCGAATGGTCTTATTATTTGCAGGTGGATACAGATCGCCTGCCCGAGACTTTCTATAGATTGGGGAACCGCCTTTCCCAAGCCTCTGCTAACTCCATATGAGGTATGTAGTTCCCTCTGCAGTATAGCCTATAGCTGCATTTATTTATTACATAAAGAGGTTGTACCCAGGTATTAGGTAGTCCAGGTCTGCCCCACCCTGACACCGTCCGTGATGGTTGGACAGCATCAGAGCTATGAAGAAGACTCCACCACAGGAGAGAAGCTCTGCTGCCTCCATGGCAGACCACACTGTATTAGCATATCACCCGTGAGGAATATATCTCAAGAACGAGGGTATCGGATCCCCACCAAACAAACACAGCAAAGCTCAGGAGGCCGACAGGAATGTGATAATGTGCACTGTTTTTAATTTTTCAGCTAGTGACTGGTCCTCTAATTAAAAATATAAATGATATCTTGGACAACCTTTAATAACAACCGGTCATATCTCCTTTAGTAAATGCTTCTATTCCCCATAAAATAACAATTCTGGAGATTTTTTTGAGAACTCTACAGTGTGCCGTTCCTGTTATTTCTTTTGGAAATTTATGAATAAATTGTCTGTTACCATTCACTGTCGGCACTGATTGTGCAGGGACATGCCTCATTCACAGGGAGTCGTATCTCCCAGTTGTCCGTTTATGCATACAGCACAATGCAGAGAAAAGTTGTGCTTATGGAATACAAGAATTTGTGAAAATAGACATGTAAGGAGAGCGGACGGGTCCTTTTTAAGGGTACATTAAGGAGAAACAATATTTCACTTATATTTAAGGAGTTTTACAGTCATTAGATATTGATAATATCAGGTCTGTGACTTTTTTACTCCAGAAATCAAGTGCCGGGAGATCTCCCCCAGTCAGTCTTCAAAGTGGTGACACCTTCTTTGAAAAGTATATAAACCCTTTTTCGTAATGGAACCGAAACATAATATTTTCTGAATTGTATATCTAAACCACAGGATAAGTGTATTCCAAGTAATTGTCGCTACACATTTCCAATGTCTTGCCCATTGTAGAGGGTTTAATTTTTGACGTAATACTGAATTTACCCTTAAAGGGTACCTGTCATTTTAATAAACTTCTGACACGTCAAAGGTTTTCATTGCTGAGGGTCAAGCTGCCGAGACCCCATCAATGGCTAAAACAAGGAAGCGGAGCAATGTTCCCCCTAGTGTTTGCTTGGCTCTCTAGGCGAGCGGTGAACAGATTCATAGAAAGTCCATAAACCCTCTAAATTTGTACACCACTTAGAAAATGATAAGTATCCTTTAACTGTGAGGCTGTCGCAGAACTAGTCTGGTTACGGAGGGGATTTATTGGACAGGCAATGGTGCCTATATTCTTATTATTAGTGTTTATGTCCCATGATGACATTCCTGAAGAAATCGCTGGATGGAAGAGTGGACCAAGTACGTCATACAGGGCTGGCAATAAGTATGTTCTTTCATGGAATTTCAGCATCCCAATCGAGCACTTATCAGGCTCCAGCAAGCCACACATAGCCCAATTTTACGACCCAGTCTCATAATCGATGAAAGTCCGTCCAAAAAAAGGAGACTCTATTGTATTTGTGCATGGGACACAACAGGTTGTGGAAATTTCAGTATATTGAACACAGCAAAATATTGTTCAGTGCTCAAGTACCATATTACCAGGAGTGTCTCGGGACAAGTAGATGTCCACCATCCTTCAGCATGGCAAAACTTGCTATAGCCCCTCCACTCCAGTTTCCCAGTCCACGTACATTACTCCCTAGCAACATGGAAAGCACATTGTGACTCGCTAGATTTGTGACGAATGTATTTTCTTTTAATAAGTGGAATACATTTTGAATAAAAAAAATAAACTATTTAGTAACTAAAAAAAAAAAAGTTATGCTCAGCCTCACACACTTAATCAAACTTTTATGTAGGGAAAAGTGGAACAGGCAATTCATAAATATGATGCTCATTCTGCACATCATATTTCTCAAATGTATTTACACTCCCTCACCCACAGCATATTATAAAACTGATTGCCTGCAGCCACCACTAGGGGGAGCTCAGTGCATAGGAAATGATGCAGTCACCATTTATATCAATGGAAGCTGTAAATAATCTCTTTCCACTGAGCTCCCCCCAAGAGGTAGGTGCCAGAAAATGCAGCCAGTCTATATTGGGAACTGGAGAAGCAATTCAACACTGTGTCCTCCCTTCCCCTGGGCCCCATAGCAGTCATGTGGACTGCTTCCATGATAGGTACACCACTGTCCTTCAGTGATCTTAAGGTATCTGTCTATGGTCAAACACATGGGAATACTGAGCAAAGTTAGGCTGCATTCACACTACCGTTCAGAGCCTCTGATTTGAGGGGAAGAATAGCGCAGCAATGGAGCAGACTCCGGTAATACATACTGATGACCTATCCTGAGGATAGGTCATCAATATCAGATCGGCAGGGATCTAACACCCTGGACCTCCGCTCATCAGCTGTTAGAAGAGGCCTCTCCCCCTAGGCCATGTGGCATCACCATACCATGGTGACCTGGCCTAGTTGCAGCTCAGGCTTATTGAAGGGAATGGGGCTGAACTGCGATACCAAGAACATCCGCTATACAATATACGGCGCTGTGCTTGGAAAGTTACCGGGGCCCCTGAAACAGCTGATCGGCAGGCGTGCCGGTAGCTTTAAGTCAATTGGATCCATCAGGCGACATTGTTTGGTGGATATGGCACCGGTACTCTCATTGTGCATGCAGCTGATCAGTATCACATGTTGTAGTATGAATTTACTGTCTTTGCTGTTACTCCTGTTGCTTAGATACACCCCCTATGATGTACAGTCAGCCATAGTGGAGCTGCATTTGAAACAGACCAAGACAAAGGTCAGCAATGCAATGTCTGTCAGTGTAAATCATAATGCAGGACTTCAGGGGAGATCAATGGCAAACCCAATTAGGTACTGTTATCGAAGATGATTTCATTCTGTCATTAGGATTGTTACGACTGATATTTTGTGTTTTTTACAGGCTTGCGTGGCTCTTAAAGAAACAGAATGGCAGAAGACTTATCCTATGGATTTCTATTCCAATCAATCTTTGGGTCCTTGGACGGTGAACCACGAGTCTCATCGTCCTCCACGTGTGACAGCTAGACAAACGAAGGTGACGGCTGTTCTAAGCGCTACTAAACACAGCTCTTGTGTCTAGTGCACCCTTTTATCATTCAGTAGTTTTAGATTAGATCCGTATTTTACTATAACACTTCATACCGTTTCTTTGTCCTGCTTTTGTATTCATTTTTTATTGAATACTCACTTGTTTTATCTATTTTTGTCACTCACTTATTTATATATTTTGGACACTATGGGTTAGTGCTTGCTTTGAATTGTCCCCCCTGGATTGTTGTGCACCAATTGCACCACCTAGTGGTGATCAGTGAATTGACTGCCTTTAGGCTGAAGTGCTGTTGTAACGCGAGCATATTGGAGGCGAGTTATGCATGAATCTAGTTGTACTCAAAGAAGACCAGTCTCTGACTTGCGCTAAGACATGCATTCTACATTTTATAGTGTTATAATGGATAATTGCAGCACAAGTTAGACGAAGGACGCTCATATTTTACAGTGGAATAATGGATTATTGCAGTGCAAGGTTTATGAAGGATGCTTTTGTACTGAGAAGCACGAGTAGTTTCTTAATGGACGTGGAGGAGCCTTGAGCCAGCTAGTGTCTTTACATTGAAAGGTTAGAGGTCCCTGTAAGATGGAGAGAATATCCAAGCGGCTTCTGTATGGAGCCAGCTAATGCTGCCCGTTTATCATTCCTCCTAACGTAGTAGTGCTCCATTTTATATTAGTGTTGCCTTTGTGTTACTTTTATCATCTCTAATGGAACTACCGCACAATTAGGGATTGATACAGATTGTGTAAGAGACTAGAAAGGGGACTTCATGAAATGAATACTAATGGTCCTCTTGCAGTAGTGAGTAGATACCCTTACAGTACGGCATCTTTAGCAGAACATCAAGGTGAAATGAAAAATGAGTAAATCGAAACTCTAGAAAGCGTGCTTTTATACTAAGGGCAGCACATTGGCTCAGTGGTTAGCATCAGTGTCTTGCAGCTTTGCGATCATAGGTTTGATCAAGGACAACATCTGCATGGGGTTTGTATGGTTTCCCCGTGTTTGCGACAGTTTGCTCCTAAAGAAATACTTATAGGAAATTTAGATTGTCATCATTGCTGTCCCCAGCAAGTGCCACGGAATAGGTAAAAATAATAAATCGAGGACAGTGATTCAATGGTCAGTAGCAAAACTGTCAAATATACCATAGGTATGACTGTGTGTCTTACCTGACGAGGCGATCAGTGTGATCCCGAAACGCGTTGTTTCCACACCAATAAAGTCTGCTGTTTAATATTGATGATCTCCTCTGGATAGGTCATCAATATCAGACCGGCGGGGGTGAATAGGAAGGAGCCTTCCCACTGAAGTGAATGGGATGGCGGGGCTGTAATTGCAACTACGAGCAGGTAAACGGTGAAGAGAAGGCAGCGCTCCTATGAGCACTGCATACTCTTTATACAGCTGATTGACACAGGGGCCGGCAGTCAGCCCCCCAACTGATCTGCTATTGATGACCTATCCTGAGGATAGATCATCAATATAACAAAAGCAGACAAACCCTTTAATCCTCATCTTCCTCAGAGTGCCGCCATGGATCCCGCTTTTTTTTTCTGCTACAGTCATATATACTATAACAGGTATTCTGACCCATTCATATCCCAGCCTGGTTACGATTTCCATGGACGAAAAGGCTGATATTGTAATTTTTATTATATACGACACCTTCAATTGCTTTTCAATGGCTTTTGTCTCAAGATAACGTGATGAGTTAAGAAATTTGAGTTAAGAGCTTGAGTGCTAACCCTGCTACATTTGTATCATGGGCTCGGTAACACACATTCTGCAGTTTGTTTGTTTTTTGACTGATGCTAAGGGGTTATTCTAAAAACCTCCAGTACTGCCCATTTGAAGATGACCCCATTTTTCTTCTAAGCTTTCTCAGTAGTATCAGGAAACATGGAGGGGTGGAATGGTATGAGGGTTGACTACTCCGCCATTCCCTTTGAGCACGACTTTCCTTCTTGCTCCTCTGTCCTGGGGTGGATCATCTCAAGTCATCACTTTGATTCTTGCAATTAGGCCCCTTCTTCCTGTACTCCGTCTTGAGTAAAGTGGATATTATAACCTGTATATACGATTGCAGCTGTTAACCCCCAGTAATGGTTGTAAACGTATAAAATGCTATTAGTTCTAGCCCCTGCGCTGGACATCTCCATCCTCCGCGAGCCTGTTTTTTATATCCATACCATCCTTTGTCCACGTGAGAGATGAGTGTTTAGAGCGCAGTATCACTTTCCTTGTGTTCGGTTATAGACAGCAGTAATTGTACACTTTCCATACTGTTGTGTAACCGCCTATTTATTAAGGTAATAAACTCGCAGTGTACAGCGCACGGAGATGTTTTCTCCCTTGCTGCTTCTGAAATGGCAGTCAGGAGTCCCTCTTGCGCATTTATTATGACACAAAGTGGAAATTGCTGTAACCGGAGATGGCTGGTGTGCAAAAAGGTCACTGATCTCGCAGCTCCTGGTACTGACAGTATCCTCAGTCCTTTACATGTTTCACAAATGGTCACATGGAGAAGGTTTGTGGCCAATGGAAAGCAGTTCATACCACATGTATGCCCTGTGTGCTTTCTTCTTACAATATGGAGGGTGATCATCTTTGATCATTTAGAGCCTAGAGTGAGGTCTGTAGCCTTTTGAGCCACATTCTACATTGTCTGGAGCCATAATCAAGTATGTTAACATGTTAGGTGTGGAGAAACATTTCAGTTTGCAGATAAATAAGGCTTGAGATTTGACACACTGCCATTACTAAATTGTCACTGTTCTGGGGACAGGATGCGCCCTCAGTATTGTTACTAAATGGCATATTATAGCAAGGGCATATGTATGGGGCTCCTATGGCGAGGCACACAACAAGGAGCCTCATGTGGGGATTACTGGTGTAGAGACGCAAAGATCCGCTCAGATTGGCACATAGGCCACAGCTACAGCAGAGGTATGCTAGTTACAGAACATAACGTAGTTTCTTGTGGGTATGATGTTACCCCACTTTCCGTCCTCCCCATTTCCTTAAAGGGGTTATTCGAGACAAAAAAATGTCCTCCATATGCCCTACCCCTAACACTGAATCTACTTACCTGGCTCCCCGCACCACCGCTGCTGCAATGGCAGGCGGCGACGGGCACTAGCCTCCCTAGCATCGCAGGTATGCATATGGGGGACATTTTTTATTCTCAGATAACCCCTTTAAATCCTTTGTTCTATGTATTTGTCTTTGACCTGTTTTAGGACTCTTTCACACGTCTGTGAACCACGGCCAGCACACGTACATCACTTTTGTGTTTATCTACACATCAGTGTATGGAGATGTGCAGTATTTTGGTCCATAATGTGGACCAAACAGGACCATTCGTGAAAACCACAGACACAGCACGGATGCCCATCCGTATTTGGTCTGCGGTTTTCACGGACCATAGGTAGGAGATGATGTGGAAATTTATTTTCAGCCTAGCAGTGTCCGTGGAATATGATTGACACACGGACAGCAAAGAAACAGGCTCACAGACCAAACATGGGTCCTTCATGGACATCTTCATGGATGAACCACTGACCATCTTGTCACAGATGTGTGAATAAGGCCTTAGATGGTTTCCATTTCCCTCCACCCCACATCCCCTTCTTCTCTGTCGGCTATCTTCAGTAGAGTATATTGTAACTTTTTCTTTACTTCTCTAGGGTCCTTTACCAAGAAAGGAGCCATCCTTGGACAAGTGTGCACAGGCAGAAGATTTCCCATGTCAGGATGACGTACAGAGGCAAGCCAAATGACAATGATGGAGATTGTGCCCCCACCCACACCCCTCGGGCACTTTTGTACTGATTATTGGAGATACAAAAGGCATCTGCAAACTCCAGCAAGAAGGTGTGAAGAAACCAAATGAACCCGTATATATTGTCAGCTTAGTAATAATAATAGCGTCATAGACCTGGAGAGAACCATTATTAACCCATTCAAGTTATACAACTGACAAAGCATCGCCTCGTTAATTTATTACACTTTAAAGCTCTGAGAAACGTGGACCACATAGTGAGGTCAGGTTGCATCCAGCTGCACCCTCCTTTTCTGTCTTGGGGGTTTCTTGAGCCATGCAATGTCTGCTGCTAATTAAAATCTCTGCTTAATAAGGGCTTGTCTGAGCTGCTCCCCCTCCTCCCGCTGTTGCCTGGGTGATGAGGAATCGGAACCCGTGGAGCCCCCACTACTGGCACAGACTGCAGCATCCCCTCCTGTGAGAGCCAATCACCTCCCGCGTGGAGACCCACAGCAAGCAGCTCTGTAATGTCTATGTGATGGGATCACGGGCTTTAATGTTCCTTGGAAGGGGCCCAGCAATCACTGCGCCTGCAGCTTCTATCCTGGGAAGAGCTGAACTCGAGGGGTGTTACATTGATTGAAGTAAGAGAGCGCATAAACAACAAACAGCAGATGCAGAATACAAAACCTCAAAGTGGGTCACCGTTCCAGCCATGTGACGTTCCAAGCTCTTCATTTCTCTTAACAATAAATGTTAAATATGGCTCCTTTTCTCATTAAAAGTGAACTGAATTTTCCGAACATTTGTTGTGTGTAGTGACCGATCATCCAAGGAGAGTCGATGAATATAGCTAGATGTATGTACAGACACATTAGCGTACTTTCACACTAGCGTTTCTTGATTTCGGCAGGCAGTTCCGTTACCGGATCCAGCAAGCCGTGTACAAACGGAAAGCCTTTTTTTCCGGATCCGTCGTGAAATTCCAGATCTGGTATCATCCGGAATACTGGATCCGGTATTTAAAGATCAAAAGCAAAAATAGCTCCTCCTATATCTCGGCGCATGTGCAGACCGGAAAATCAGATCTGGCGATGCAGCATTTTCCAGAACACTCGGTACTGGATCCGGCATTAATACATCTCCATGTAGTGCGGTATTGTTCGGGGATTTTGGCCAGAAAAAATACCGCAGCATGCTGCTGTATTTTGTCCGGTCAAATACCGTACAAGGGACGGAATGGAAGACATCATGATGCATAATGAACGGATTGCTTTCCATTCAGAATGCATTAGGACAAAACTGATGCGTTTTTTTCCGGTATTGAGACCCTTTACCGGATTTCAATATCGGAAAAGAACAACGCTAGTGTGAAAGTACCCTTACATGTATATACATGTTTTCTTTCTCCACAGCTGTTTACATTTATCTGCCGTGTGTGAACATACCTTAACGATTCCAAAGCAAAGTCTGCATGAAGATTAGCCCCAGATTTTACCCTATATTGAAAGGGGATAATCTGCAGTTTCGCCACATGATAATGAGCATACAGTGTATATGTAAATTCACATTTGGTGTACAGTAAATGCTACAAATTGACAGTTCAGAATCGCCACCACAAATCCGCAGCAGTTCCTTACACTGACACAGGAATTATTTTTGGCCTACGGCATGGTCAACTTGGGCTATCTAGTTGGTAGATGTTGGCAGCTTATGCTCTAGTTATCCTATAAAAAAGGGGTGTATAAAAAAGGGGTGCATCTTCTATCCACAGCCTTAGGGTAGGTTCACATCTGCAACAGGTAAGGGTAGGAGCACATCTGCAGCAGATAAGGGTAGGTTCACATCTGTAGCAGGTAAGGGTAGGTTCACATCAGGTAAATCCAGTAATTTTTTTTTTTGCAGAAGAGTAGACTTACCAGAGTTACCATATTAAGCAGAGCCAGACACCGCCAGAGCCCCATTTCACTATGCTGGGATCTAGCAGGTTTCTGGCATAAATGCCGGCACTGCATGCAGCAGTATTTTTCCATCAGAATAACAGTATTTACGCTGGAAACCACAGGATCATGTTATAGTGAATGGGGAACCAGCTATGCCGAATACGGTAACTGCTCCTACAGTAACTACTTGATTTAGGCTACTTTCACACCAGCGTTTCTATTTTCCGGTATTGAGATCCGTCATAGGGTCTCAATACCGGGGGGAAAAAAAGCTTCTGTTTTGTCCCCATTAATTGTCAATGGAGACAAAACGTAACTCAACAGAACGGAATGTTCCAAAATGCATTCTGTTACGTTTGGTTGCGTTTTCATACCGGAGAGCAAACCGCATTAAGCTGTGGTTTTCTTTCCGTCATGGGATGCGGAGCAAAACACAATAGAAAACGGATCCATCCTCCATCGACTTTCAATGAAGTTCATGATGGATCCGTCTTGACAATGTTAAAGATAATACAACCGGGGGGCGGGGCCAGCAGCCAAGATGGCTGGATGCAGCTAATGAGTGCTCCGAGGCTAACGCTGCATATCAGGACAAATCCTGGACATCACATAGCCATTTAGGCTAAAACAGATTCCCTATTGAGCCCTGCAAAAGACCTTACCCTGCACGGGTGACACCTGCCCGAGGGAGCGCACGTGGAGGAGGTGCGCTGTGCTTGCGGCCTGGAGAAGGGGGACACACGCTGGTGCAGCCGACCGGAAGTGAAGAAGAGAGCTCTAGTTCGTTGAGGAGCAAGGGGAAGAGGTTCGGGAGGCATCGGGCGTAACACATGAGGCGGAAGACGAGGGTCTGTTACCCACACAAGCTCCTCCGCTCTCTGAACAGACGGCCATTTAGTGGTGCCTCCGCAACGCAGGAGAAAAAGGGAAGCAAGCCACACGGTCATTGGCGCCAACCCCAGCAGGATACAGAATATATCCCTTGTTTCATAAGATAGCCACGAGCTACTGCATATATCAACTAATAGGAACTGTAGACTGTCTGAATCCAAAAGCAGGACATTCCTCTGCAAATTGATCTACAGGACAAATTCAGGGGGACATCACCTCCTTGCTAACAAGCAGACTGAAAATATACAGAAATACACTGCACCTCCCAGAGGCCCAGACTCTGTTTATAACATAGCAGATTGACCGAAAATCTGATTTAACAGTGGATTTCATAAAGCACAGAATGCAGCTGAAAAACGGTGTGAATTTGCCAGACAGCCAGATAAGGGAACGCGGTCACCATTACCGCAATGGAATGTTAACACTAGAGCAAGTACGGCATCAGATTTAACACCCTCTGGAGAGGACCAAGAAGAGCTCACGCTTAAACAAGTATCCGCTCAAGTATTGGAAGCCATCATTGCGTGTAAGACATCTCTCACTGGGAAACTAGATGAAGTCAAAATTGACCTGGGGCTGCTACGCCAAGCTCTACACAACCTGCGAGAGAGAGTCCAACATGCCGAAGAACATATATCACGCATAGAGGATGCTACAGCCACTGCCCCACAATCCATTTCTGAGCTAAACACCAAAGCTGAGCTCTGGAAACAAAAAGTGGATGACTTAGAAAACAGGCTCCTTAGAAATAACATCAAAATTATTAGCCTGCCTGAAAGAGCAGAAGGGCGTGCACCAGATAAGTTCATAAAAAACTGGATAAAAAAACTTTTTCCAGATGCAGAGTTCTCTTCAGCCTATGCAGTAGAAAGGGCGCACAGAGTACCGGCAAAACCTCCTCCACCAGGGGCTCCACCACGTCTCATGCTTTCAAGATTTCTCAACTGCAAAGAAAGGGACAGGATCCTGGCTCTAGCTAGAAGAAGGCAGGAAATTAAACATCAGGGAGCCAGAGTTTCCATCTTTCCGGATTTCTCCATGGATCAGCAGAAACAACGTGCCACCTTTATGGATGTAAAGAGACACCTGAGAGAAGCGAACATTTTATACTCCATGGGCTATCCTGCAAGGCTCAGAGTAGTGGACGGCAACAGAGCGGTCTTCTTTACCTCCCCTGGAGAAGTCTCAGGATGGCTGGCCTTACGGAGGAGATCCCCGAGACGCTAAGACTCTCGCTATATCCCTCCCCAAACTTACCACAACACAAAGCTCACAACTCAACCAATTAGCTTAGAAGAAATAACACAAGCCATCTCAGACCTCAACAATGGGAAATCGCGTGGTCAAGACTCCCTAAAGAAGTATACTCCAAATATGCGGAGGAACTGACCCCACAATTATTATCCACACTTCAGGTAGCTCTGGAAACAGGACATTTGCCAGAGTCATTTATGGAAGCTACCATCATCTTACTGCTTAAACTGGATAAGGACCCATTAGAGTGCAGCCTATATAGACCCATAGCATTGCTGAATGTGGATTATAAAATCCTATCCATGGTCTTAGCCACTCGGTTGAACCGGGTAATCTTGTCTCTGGTCCACCAGTTCCAGACGGGATTTATGCCAGAGAAGTCCACCATATTGGCGTACAGGTAGTCACACAACTGGGATATGCCCTAAATGCAGACTGGGCCTTGGCCTCATTAGAAGCTGCCAAAGCATTTGATTCAATAGAATGGGCCTATTTGTTTCAATGCTTGAAAGAGTTTGGATTTGGTCCACAATTCCTTATATGGATTACTCTTCTGTATAGTAGCCCGGTAAGCCGACTATTAATAAACGGGGAATTATCAGAAACCTTCTCTCTCCATAGAGGCACGAGACAGGGCTGCCCCCTGTCACCACTCTTGTTTGCTCTAGCGATTGAGACACTGGCAATCAGGGTTAGAAGCAACAATAACTCTTTATGCTTTCCAACATTCTGAGATATACATACCCAAGTCAGTATTTAGTGAAATAGATTCCCTAACTTGGGTTTTTATTTGGGGAAAATCCAGAGCTAAACTAAGCTTAGTTACATTAAAACGCCCTAAGGCAGAAGGGGGTATGGCACTGACGGACTATTATATATATTACTTGGCAGGCCAGCTGAGGCTTATTAGCTCCTGGTATTCTTCTGTAGACCTTCCCACTTCAGAATACTTCTTAAAATACTACCTAAATTGCCACACACTATTGTCAATCCTGGAAATGCCACCTAAGTTCCAGAAAACGTTGTTGCCACTTCTCAAGTTGGCACAAATGACCTGGAGGGAGGCTAAATCATTGGCTCATTTTACAGAAATTGTATGCGACATACCCCTGTGGGATAACCAATCGCTACCGCAGTTGCAGGTGGTTATGGGGGCAGACAGATGGCGGATGGCAGAAGTTAAAACCATTGGGGATGTGTATGATCAAGGAGTGCTAATGACATTTGATGCACTGTCCCAGAAATATCAAATCCCCCAATCTCACTTTTTCTCATACCTACAGCTCCAATCAGCCATACAGAGCAAATTCCCGAATACCAACACTACAATCTCTAAGTACCCACTTATAGGAGTCGTAAAAACCCAAGGACCCAGAGGACTGGTATCAGCAATCTATTTACATCTGGTACAGTGCTAACCCCCTTAGGGTAATAGATAAATGGAAAAGAATCATACCCACACAGAAGAATCTATGATAGATTTATTAGAAACGCATATACAAGTATCGCCAGCAGTCAATAATAAAATAATTCAATTATACATTATCCACCAAACATATCTCACACCTACTAGACTGAACAGAATGGGCAGGACATCCTCCATGGCATGTCCAAGATGTGGGGAAGTGGAGGCGGATTTTTTGGCATATGATCTGGAGTTGCAACCCGATCGCCACATTCTGGGAAGAAGTAACTTCTTTCTTGTCAAATTTGTTACCGGCCCGGGTGGCCTGTATCCCTGAGACATGCCTACTGGGAATACTAAACGAGGATAACTGGGATCATTATATGACACCATTCCTAAGGGAGTCTTTATTTATGGCACGTAAATGTATTGCTCTAAGATGGTACAATGCCAGCACACTGAAAATATCTATGTGGAACAACAGATAAACCAGATTCTACCGTATATAGTACTGGTGTTTAAACACCGTAATAAACCACACAAATGTGATGGGGACTGGGGTCTGTGGTGTGTCACCCCACACACAGTACTCATCCTCGAGACTGCGGCAAGCTATATCGGCAGCTCGAGGCTCCATGGTTTATTCGGCTTCATGGGAATACCTAAATAATATATATATCATAAGGACATGGCAAAAGTGCAGAGGGTAGCTGTAATATTCCAAGACACTGGTTTGTACTATGACGTGTAGCAGACATGTATATGTTAATGTACTTTTTTGTATGTTAATAAACGAGTAAAAAAAAAAAGATAATACAACCGGATCCGTTCATAACAGATGCAGATGGTTGTAATATCAGTAATGGAAGCGTTTTTTCTGAACCCTGCCAGATCCAGCAAAAATGCTAGTGCGAAATAAGCCTTACCTGCCACAAATGTGAACCTACCATAAGTGATGTCCCATAACCATTACGTATAAAGGGTGTTTATGTCTATGGGGGTAATTTATCATGAGGAGAAAATCTGAAGTCGGTTTTGCTCGAGTCTGCGTTGATATACTTTACACCACATTTATTAAATGTCTTATCCTTAAACCTAACACTTTAGTCTTGGAAATCTACTCCACCTCCCTGCTGGAGTGAGTCTGTGACTTTTTAGCAACTTTTTAAAAATATCATAATGAGCAAAACTCCATTAACATAGCGAACCATACCCACTTTCCCACCAACATTTCAAAACTGGAGTGAGTGGTAAAAAAAATGCCAAAAACCGCAACATTTTTGAGTGTGTCCAAAAAGTCACAAAAGCCACATTTTGTGACTTTTTTCCAAGGCAGAATTCTGGAGTACAGGCATGATAAATCAGGGCCTATATGTAGACGTGTCCAGTGCTGACAAATCGAGAATGTATAGTTAGATAGAATTCACCAGTTTATTCAGTTTATTTTTGAGCTGTAGCTACAAAATTATCAATTACTATCTCGAAGTTTTAGCTGAAAATCGAGGCAAAAAATCCACAAAAACATAACCGGTCTCATGTAAATACACCCAGTAAAGAGAAATAAATCGCTTCCCGCATTTTTTTTTTATTTGTGGTGCAGTGGAAGGGTGGTTTCTGCTATGTGAGTGTGAACAAGGCTTGCAAAGAGAATAAGCTTTTCAGCTTCAATAAATGTTTTTATCTGATCAGGCATGGGAGGAAAGGTAATGTTCTGCAGATCATCATTAGCGGATGGCGGCCGATCTTCTATAGAAACATTCATCTAATGACACGTTACTTGTAAACAAACCTTCTGCAAACTCCATGACAGGGTAATTAGTGGTGTCTGCTTCTCCGCCAACTAGAAACAAAGCAGCTCCGTTACTGGGGAAGTGTTGTTCAGCGTGTCCACTTTGATCTGTCATGGACTTAACCTAAGGTATAGTTAGAATTTACATCTGGCAGTGTTTTTGACTGTTGTACACAATGGAGCACGAATAGCCAATCATACCGTAATGTGAAAATTAAAAAAAGCTATATGATATGTAGACATACAAGCTGAGAGGTAAATTGCAAGTACTGTCTCATGAAAGGAATGGTTTTGTCCACATAAGATAACTGTTGGCTGAATGAGCTATCTCCCGATCCTCCCATACATATATATACTCCAATCTGCTAAGATGATGATGAGAAGAGAAAAAGCTCTTGAAATCCAATGGGCCTGATCCTTATCTCAGCTAACATCAGTCCTTGGGGGCATTTGGGAGGTCCTATACCCATTAGTTGGTGAAGACAGGTCTAATTGTATGGTCAGCATAACTGAGTGGGATTCCATGTCTAGGACCACCATTGATTATCCAGATTCAAGTTTGGCCACAAGAGCATCTCTCTCACTCAGACCCAGGATGTTTATGCATTACACAGCCAGCCCAATAAATTCCATGAGAACTGTGTAATACCTCATTTGCCCTGTGGCGGCACTGCAGGGGAATTAAAATCTTGCAGTGAAACATCAATAAGCCAAACAACTCACTGTGCACAGAAAAAAAAATTCTTGTTTAGGAGTGGTCCTCGCAAAGAAAAAAGTACATTAAGGTTAAAGTTTCCAAAAACTACAAATAATGTTAAATAAAAAAAATGTTTGGCGTCACATCAGCATATCACACACAACCAGGCCCAGACTAGGACTAATAAAACAGACTTGGTACTTTTCACTCATTACCCTAGCGTACAAGCATAATCATAGGTGACCCCCCCCCTCCTCCTCAGTCCCCATGGTGACCCTTTCCTTTTCCAGTTTAATATAGCCCCAACATTCTTGGTCCACAGCATAGCACCCCCTCTAATTATTGATCCCAGCATGGCACCACTGTAAGTCTTTGTCTCCAACATGGGCCCCTCTTGGTCCTCAGCATGACCTCTCCCATCTCTGTCCCTGGCATGGCCTCCCTCTCATTCCAGGTCCCCAGCATGACTTCACCTCTTATTCTTGGTCCTCATTATGGCTTTATCTCTTATGCTTGGTCCTCAGCATGGCTGTGCCACTTATTTTTGGTCCTCAGTATTGCTCCACCTCTTATTCTTGGTCCTCAGCATAGCTCCTATCTTATTTCTGGACTCTGTCCAATAGTAGTGAATAGAGCAGTGGACCGACATGCACATCAGTGCTCTATTTAGAGAGGGTACTAGAGGACCGCTAGTTCTTTAGATCACTGATGCCCTAGTGTTTGGATCACAACCCCCACAATCCAATATTTATCACCTATCCTGTGGATTGGGGATAAATTATTTCTGTGGCTAACCACTTTAAAGCATTTATTTTAGTCAATGGAAAATCTTAAAGGGGTTTGACGCCTTTTGGGGGATTTTTGGCAACTTGTCCCCCCAAAAGGTGGCCAACCCCTTTTAAGTCTTTGCACTATATGTGTTAATCACATGGTTAAAGGGGTTGTGTCACTTCAGCAAATAGTATTTATTATGTAGAGGAAGTTAATACAAGCCACTTACTATTGTATTGTTTTTGTCCATATTGCTTCCTTTGCTGGTTGGATTCATTTTTACATCACATTATACACAGCTTGTTTCCATGGTTACGACCACCCTGCAATCCAGTAGTGGTGGCCGTGCTTGCACACTGTAGGAAAAAGCACTAGCCTATGTGGTGTCCCATGGTCCCAACCACCAGAGAGACCATCACTTTTTCCTATAGTGTGCAACCATGACGAATGCTGCTGGATTTCAGGGTGATCGTAACAATGGAAATGAGCAGTGCATAATGTGATGGAAAAATGAATCCAGTCAGAAAAGGAAGCAATATGGATAACAACAATACATTAGGAAGTGTCTTGTATTAACTTCCTCTACCTAATAAATGCTATTTGCTGAAGTGACGCAACACCTTTAAGCCATAGGTACTATGCACAGCACCAAATGTTTTTTTTTTTTTTGACTGTGGACTTCCTTACTGCCCCTGAGCAACTTACGTCACAGTACATCCGGAAGAAGAGCGATACTGGCATCACTGAAGAGGAGAGGGTGTACTGTGACGTATGCGGCGCAGGCACAGTAAAGAAGTCCACAGCCGGCGCTGCATACTAAATGGCTGAAGATATCAAAGTTCAGCATCAGAAGTTTGCAAAAGAACATCTAAACAAGGGGAGGGCTGGCAGCCTTAGTCCTGATCCAGTCAAGTGGCCCATTTTAGCCCTGCCCATTATTAAAGCCCCTCCTACATATAATAGGCCACTCCCAACAAACACTGTACAGCTGAAATTCTAAAGTTGCGGCCTGTCTCTACACATCATACGGAGAGAGGGGGAGGTCTGTCCTGGCTGCACTGCCTGCTTCACATTATACAATAAACAGCAGGCTGCAGCCAGGAAGCTCCTCCGCTCTCCTCCCTCCCCAGATCCTGCTCAAGGCCTGTGGTTCCCCCCCACCATCTGCCACCCGCCCGTGGCCGGCTGCCCCCTTTGGCCGTCCTCACCCAGCTCTGAATCCTCCTTCTGCAAATGGCAGGGGGAGGAGCCGGAGCATCTCCTCTCCTACATAGCGCCACATACCTCTTACATCCAGTGATGTCACCTTTGTTGTAGACGTTCTCTTTCCTCATCTTCTCCATTTAGACCAGACCGCCATGAGGATTTTTCTGCCATCTCCCTTCACTGCAGAGATTGAGAAACAGACATTAGTTTCCCACATTTCCATCATCTTCACATCTTCTGAACACCCTTTCCTGCCACCCCCAATACTATACTGCAGAAACAGTCCCCCTGGAAATACTGCTACCACACAGATAGTGCCCCAATACTGTGCCCGCTTTGCCCTCAATACTATACTGCAGAAACAGTACCCCTGGGAATACTACTACCACACAGATAGTGCCCCCAATACTATACCGCAGAAACAGTCCCCCTGGAAATACTGCTACCACACAGATAGTGCCCCAATACTGTGCCCGCTTTGCCCTCAATACTATACTGCAGAAACAGTACCCCTGGGAATACTACTACCACACAGATAGTGCCCCCTTAAACAATTATTGGCACACAGTGCTCAAAAAAATAACTGCGCCCTGACACCAATAGTATAAAGATAATGTCCCCCAAAAATAATTGTGCTAACCTCATCCTATGCCAGGGTGCCCCCAAAGTAACAGTGCTCCCCAAAATCCCACCAATAGAAATAATTCTCTGCCAGAGCACACTTAGTAGTAATAAGGCCCCTTTAGTGCCCTAGTAATCATGTTCCTCATAGCCCCCAGTAGTAGTAAAGCTCCCCATTATACCCCCTAGTAGTACTAATTCTCCCTATAATATAACAGTACATGAAATACCCCCGCTTAGTGCCCCGCAGTTGAGCTAATGTCTCCATAATGTATGCCAGTATAAAATACCCCTATATAGTGCCCCAGTAAATGCCCTCATAGTGCTCCTCTCACCCTTCCCCATAGTGTCCCCCATAATATGCCAGTAAAAAAATGCCCCTTGTTAGTGCCCCAGCAGATGCCCCTATAGTGCTCCTCTCCCCCATAATGTGCCAGTAAAAAATGCCCCTTCTTAGTGCCACCATAAGCCCCAATAGTGCTCCACTCCCCCATAGTGCCCCCAAATAATGCCCCATAGTGCCGCTCTCCCCTATAGTGCCTCCCATAATGTGCCAGTAAAAAATGCCCCCTTAGTGCCACCAAATTCTATAGTGCCCCCCATAATGTTCCAATACAAAAGGCCCCTATTAGAGCCCCCAATTCCCCATAGTGCCCCCAAATAACGCCCCTATAGTAACACCAGATGCCCCATAGTGCTGCTCTCCCCTATAGTGCCCCCCCAGAATGTGCCAATAATAATAAAAAAAAACACTTTAGAGCCCCAAGATACCCCCATAGTGCTCCTCTCCCCCATGGTGCCCCCCCCCCCCATAATGTGCCAGTAAGAATGCCCGCATAGTGCCAGCTCCTCCAATAGTGTCGGCTCCCCTCATAGTGCCAGCTCCCCCCCCCCATAGTGTCAGCCCCCCTATAGTGCAAGCCCCCCCCCCCACCCACCCACATAGTGCCAGCTCCCCCTCAAAGAAAAAAAAAACACTAATACTTACCTCCATCAGCAGCGATGCAGGCCTCTTCCGGCCTGTGTCCCTGCTGTGTGCCGCCCGACTCGGGCGGCGCGATGATAATGACGTCATCGCGCTGCCTGAGCCGGCCTCTGATAGGCTGCAGGCATTAGTGCCTGCGGCCTATCAGAAGAATAGGGGAGGGACACGCCTGTGGTGATCGGCGGTGCGGCCCTGAAGAATAAAAAATAAAAATAATTTTTGTTAAAGATGGGCGGCCTGGGGGGCAATTGCCTGCCTGCCCCCCGGCCCAGCCCACCCCTGATGCATTTTGGAAACAAGTCCTGTGGAGTTTAAAATATAACTCTTTGGTTACAATGAGCAGAGGAACATAATTTAATGAAAAGAACACCTCTCCATCATCATGCTTTGGGGTTGTGTTGCTGCCAATGGCACAGGGCACATTTCACGGGTAGAGCGAAAAATGGATTCAATGAAATTCCAGCAAATTCTGGAAGTAAACCACCTGTAAAAAAGCTGATATTGACAGGAGGATGGCTTCTACAAATGGATAATGATCCTAAACACACCTCAAAATCCACAATGGACTACTTCAAAAACATCTTTGAAAATCTGTGGATAGACCTCAAAAGAGCAGAGCATGCAAGACGGCCCAGGGATCTCACAGAACTGGAAGAATCAACGAAAATCCATCAAACAAGAATTGAAAGAGTCTTGTCTGGTTACAAAAAGCATTTACAAGCTGTGATACTTGCCAAAGTACTACTAGGTACTAACCGCGAAGGGTGCTCAAACTTTTGCTTTGGGCTCTTTTCCTGTTTTATTTTGACAATGTAAAAGATGGAAATTAAATGCATGTGTCATCTTTAACTTTAAGAGTACATGCACACGTTCAGGACTCATGTGCGGAGAATCCGCACTGAAATCCGCAGGTGTGTACAGGCAAATCTGTGTGGTCAATCCGCATTAATTGGTGCGGATTTCACTAAGTGAATGAAGAAAATCCGGTCAGGAAAAATAAAATAAATTGACATGCTGCGGATTTTAAAATCCGCACCGCAGGTCAAAATCCGCATCATGTGCATTGGGAATTTCAAATTCTCATAAAATACAATGTACATGACCTACGATGCGGATTTTCCGCGCGCAATCCTGATCGTGTGCATGTACCCTAAGCCTTTTGAAGATCATTTTATCTTCAACTTGCTTAACTGTTCACAACTTCACAGTAACAGCCATTTTAAACAGGGGTGCCCAAACTTTTGCATTCCACTGTACACAGCTCATCCATAGCCACTGTCCATTTAGCTTGGGGACCACATTATTAACCAGCATAAATGCCAATATGAAGTGATCACTACAGTATATGTTAATTCAATAGAATCCTTTATTATTATTTTTTTTTTAAATAGAAACAGGCTTTCTAAAATCATAGGAGGTAAAGAGTTAACTTGTATGTGTCTGAATAGGGCACTAGTACTGAAGAGACTTAAATTGTGACCATCTGTCCTCCCTACTTTTCACCAAAGTGAGGATGATCGCCTACTCAAGAGCTTGCCCTTTCCAATCTGTCTTTGTTTCCAATCTGCATCCGAAGATTAATGTGCTCCACAGAACATATTTCAAGGTGTTTCCGCACGGGGAAGGTTCAACCCGAATCTCTATGGGGAAAGACGAGGAAAAGTCAGTGCAACAGTGATTCTTATTCATTTGGGCGTTCGGTCTGCACTTCGCTCGGTAAAATCACTTGTAATTATAGAAATCATTCCAGGCTTTCCACAGATTCACAGGGGGATGTTTATGTGCAGCGGCTCAGCGAGTCAATGTATACATTCCACATCTGTAATACCAGGGATGCTGAGCGCTCAGTCTACTCTATATTCTGTATACCAGTACCGTAACATAGCGAATCCTGCCCAATATTCTGTACAATAGCCAACATAGGCTGCGGCGCTGCACAGTCAGAACATCTCGGTCAAAGGTTGTACCTCCGCTGTAGCTGTTAGGTACACTGTCTATAAATCCAGGTTATGGCTGATGATGATCTCAAACAGTATAGTATTCTACCATATGTGCTATGAATAGAATTCAAATTCATGGCAAGAAGTTGGTCTTCCATCCTGTGCTGGTTATAGAGGACCCGTCGCCTCTCCTGACATGTCTGCTTTAGTAATAATAGTTCTGTCATAACTCTGTGTCCTGCTGTTCCTCTGTTGTTCCTCCTGAAAATGTATGAAGAAATCAACAACTGGATGTTACCATTTTCATAGTTTGGCATTGTTAGCACTGATTGGACAGTACAGGGACACCCCCCCCCCCCCCCCAACTACTAATTGTCAATTTAGGGTCCATTCACACGTCCGCAAAATGGGTCCGCATCTGTTCCGCAATTTTGCGGAACAGGTGCGGACCCATTCATTTTCAATACGGCCGCATTCGCACTTCTGGATCTGCACTTCCGTTCCACAAAAAAATAGAACATGTCCTATTCTTGTCCGCAATTGCAGACAAGAAAAGGCATTTTCTATGAGAGTGCCGGCGATGTGCAGTCCGCAAAATGCGGAACGCACATTGCCGGTGTCCGTGTTTTGCAAATCCGCAAAACACATCCGGACGTGTGAATGGACCCTTATTCATACATTTCTAGGAAAAATAACAGTTCCTAGACTTTGGAATTGGTATTTCAAGAAGAATATAAGTATGTACTGAAATGTACATGTCGCAAGTAGTGAGAGGTCCTATTCAAGACTAAGGAAGATGGAACAAAACGGATGCCAGGGAATAGTGGAGTAGTTACCCAAGGTAATAAATCCGTTTGCTGCTTTAATTTTCCAAAGGGGCCGCAAAAAAACGAGCGGTGGATTGTGATTGGTTGCCATGAGCTGCTTCACTTTTCATTTGCACCAGTTTTGATGCATCAATTTTTTTTGTCTAAGGGCTCATGCACACAACCATATGTATTTTGCGGTCGGCAAAAAATACGGATGACGTCCGTGTGCATTCCGTATTTTGCAGAACGGAACAGCTGGCCCCTAATAAAACAGTCCTATCCTTGTCCGTAATGCGGACAATGACAGGACATGTTCTATTGTTTGCGGAACGGACGTACGGAAACAGAATGCACACTGAGTAACTTCTGTTTGTTTTTTTCGGACCCATTAAAATGAATGGTCCCGCATACTGTTCACCAAAAAAGCGGAGCGGACACTGAAAGAAAATACATTAGTGTGCATGAGCCCTTAGTTTGAGACAGAATTTTACACCAGAATTGTGGTGCAATTTTCTCGCTAAATGTTGCATATTAGGCCACACCCCCTTGTCCAAGCTAGGGGCAAAGGGTTTCTGAAGAAGCAGATGTGCAAAAACGTGCCAAACTGCACCAATTTGCGCCAAGGACTCCCTGTCTCTCGTAGGAGTCCTGTCAAGATTTACTCATCAATCCTGCTCCAAATGATATAAACCTATATCTCACAGAGCTCCGCTTCTCCTGCATTTTTAGGCTACTTTCACATTAGCGTTCAGGGCTCCACTTGTGAGTTCCGTTTGAAGGCTCTCACAAGCGGCCCCGAACGGATCCGTCCAGCCCTAATGCATTCTGAGTGGATGCGGATCCGCTCAGAATGTATCAGTCTGGCACCATTTGTCCTCCGCTCCGCTCAGCAGGCGGACTCCTGAACGCAGCTTGCAGCGTTCGGGTGTCCGCCTGGCCGTGCGGAGGCAAACGGATCCGTCCAGACTTACAATGTTTGAAGTTGACACTATATGGCTCAATTTTCAAACGGATCCGTCCCCCATTGACTTTCAATGTAAGGCTACTTTCACACTAGCGTTCTGGCGGATCCGTTCTGAAGTGTGAAAGTAGCCTGAGCGGATCCGTTCAGACTTTACATTGAAAGTCAATGGGGGACGGATGAGTTTGAAGATTGAGCCATATGGTGTCATCTTCAAGCGGATCCGTCCCCATTGACTTCCATTATAAGTCGGAACGGATCCGCTCGCCTCCGCACGGCCAGGCGGACACCCGAACGCTGCTTGCAGCGTTCAGGTGTCCACTCACTGAGCAGAGCGGAGGCTGAGCGCTGGCAGGCGGATGCATTCTCAGTGGATCCGCATCCACTCAGAATGCATTAGGGCCAGACGGCTGCGTTCAGGGCCGCTTGTGAGCCCCTTCAAACGGAGCTCACGAGCGGACACCTGAACGCAGGTGTGAAAGGAGCCTAAGTCAAAACGGATCCGTTTGCATTATCATGAACAAAAAAAACATTTATTTATTTTTGTTCATGGTAATGCAAACGGATCCGTTCTGAACGGATCTAAGCGTTTGCATTATAGGTGTGGATCCGTCTGTGCAGTTACATCCTTTATTAGACATACATATACAATACATTAATTATATTATTTAAAAAGACATAAAGCAGCAACCATGGGAACACAGAAGTGTATCAGAAAATTAAAAAGACTAGGCTCCAGACCGCAAGAGACTAGTATATTCACAAATAGCAGCATCAGAACTGTGGGGCTGATATAGCAATCGTGCATTCAAAATACAATTCCCCGCACAGCACTGGGACCGTGCAGGGCGGTGTTGTTCCTGTGCACCCCTACAATGTGAGGCTGCTAAAAGGAAAAGTCACATTAAATCACATATATTACTGACCCAGTCTGGAGCGGCCTCACATTGTAGGGGTGCACAGGAACAACACCCTGCACGGTGAATTGTATTTTGAATGCACGATTGCTATATGCAGGGCTTTTTTTCCTCAGAAAAAAGGTGGTGGAACTCACCCCCCCTCCCCTGGCCATGCCCCTACCCACCCCTAGGACTGCCCCCTAAAACCGCCCCTTTAGAGAACAGGGGTGCAAGTAAAATTGGAGGGGGGCTATAAAAGTCCAGCCCAACAAAGAAACCCCCCAGATGGGGATGGCACTGTTATGGAGGATCTGTGGATGGCACTGTTATGGGGGATCTGTGGATGGCATCCGAAGATCCCCCATCCTATAACAGTGCCATCCACAGACCCCCCCCCACCCCATAACAGTGCCATCCACAGACCCCCCCATCCTATAACTGTGCCATCCACAGACCCCCCCCCACCCCTTAACAGTGTCATCCACAGACCCCCCCCCCACCCCTTAACAGTGTCACCCACAGACCCCCCCCATTGCCGCTCCAGTACAGTTCTAAAATGTGTAATTCAATTATTAATGATTCATGCTGCCCCCTCTGTAGTATAACATTCAATATATCCTACTCACAGGGCTACTGTTATATCGTAATGCAGGCCGGCCGGGCAGACAACCGGCAGCGTGACTGACTGACGTCACGTGCCTGTCCGGCCTACTTTATGAATGAAGCAGTCAGTCACGCTGCCGCTCGTCTGCCCGGCCGGCCTGCATTACGATATAACAGTAGCCCTGTGAGTAGGATATATTGAATGTTATACTACAGAGGGGGCATGTTTTCCGCTGGGCCAGTGAAGTCACGACTAGAATCACTGGCCTTGGTGTGGCTAGGCTCTGTTCACTTGAATGGAGCTTAGCCCCGCCCATGCTAGTTGATACTAGTCGTGACGTCACTGGGCCGGCGGAAAACAGTGAGAAGGCTGTGGTGCTGCTGCCTTCTCAAACAGCTGATCGGCGGGGGTCCCAGAGGATAGATCATTGGTTTAAGTGCAGAACCCCTTTAAGGTTGATGAACTACAACTTGGCCCACAAAAAACAGGCCCTCATACGGCTATGTGAACAGAAAAATAAAAAAAGTTATGGCTCTGGGACGGCAGGGAGTGCAAAGCAAAAATTCAAAAACTGGAAGGGGTTAAGGTCAATGAGAAACTGTTGGTGACTTTTGAATGTGGATTTAGCCGCTGAAAACTGCTGTTTTTTCCGCTGCTGAATCAGTGACAGATTTTAGCCGCGTGGGAGAAACCCTGCCGTTAACCAGCTTCCTCCACTACGCAGTGGACAGAGTTGTGTGGCACCAGTGCCTATCTCCAGTACCACATATACAATATGGCACATTTAGGGCGCCTTCACACACGGCAGATTTTGTGGCAGAAAATTCTGCGACTGAAAATCAGTTCCATTCATTTGAATGAGGCAGCAAGCAGGTGGATTTCTGCAATCCCCATTAAGATTAATGGAAATTAATTTGTCCCAGAATTTTCTGGCACAAAATCTGCCACATGTGAAGGCGCCCTCAATACGACGGCTCTTTACTCCGGTCTTAGTCCCCCCCCCCCCCCTCCCTTGCACTGCCATTAGACGCGTGACTCGTTATACATTACCTGTATCTATGGCAGTCCTTGTACCTGAGGAAAAAAACTACTCCTGCCAGTTTCCAGGCATGGCCCAAAACGTCCAGCAGCCGAACACGGCGTGAATCCCGCCGTGTGACAAAATTTAGCTGCACGCATGGTTAAAAAAGGGCTTGTGACAGTTTTTTGCTAAAATAGTTGTAAGTCCCTTAATAAATGACCCCCAGTATATGCCAAGCCCGCAGCCTGACTGAGTGCAGCGGAGAGGTGCTAATGGCTGCCCAAAAGAGGGGTATGTACTGATGAAGCTATCCTCCACAGAATCAGGTTTGGCCCTGGAGAGCCCTGGAAATAGAATTTAAAGCAGTGGGACGGGATTTTTTTTTAGTGCACAATGAGCCAATTTTGGCCCTATTTGCGACAGATTGGGGCCACACAGCTCAAACGGAGCAGGTAAGTATAGCGCCCTCCTTATTACACAGGTGAGGAGAAAGGGGAAAAAAATCCTGCACAAACCCTTTAAGGCTGGAGGCTAAAAACGTTTTAATAAGGTGATTTATCCTACACACATATACTGCTCCCATAGGCACCTGGTGCGGCGGCCTCTGACCTTCAGTCAGTAACCAATCAGCGGCCTCCTGTTTCCGGTCCGGAGGGTGTAGAAAGATGGCGGCGCCCGCAGTGGGGAGCAGCGCTTCTACTAAAGTCCTGCGGGTCCTGGCCCTGCACGGCTACTGGCAGAACGAGCACAGCTTCCGGGAGAGGACGGGGGCCCTGAGGAAGAACCTGAAGAACCGCGCGGAGCTCGTCATGATCAGCGCCCCCCTGACTATCCCAGAGCCGGGTGAGGCCCAGTGACTGACCGCAGCATGCTCAGGAGCGGTACCGCAGGGTGATGTGTATTATGTGTTATCTCCAGGGCTGCTTCTGCTGGTCATACACTAGACCTGTGCTGTGTGTGTCATTCTGGAATCATTGCGCTTCCTGGCTCTACACTGCCGCCTTCTGGCAACAGTGGCAAGTGTCAGCAGCCACGGGACGTGTGTACATCCCCGGAACGCATGCTGTGCTGACATCACAGGGGAGAGATGTTTTTTAGACTACATTCATATAGGGGTGCCATCTTTCCCAACAAAAAATATGGTCAACTAAAATGGGTGTGGCTTAACATGGGGGGTTAAAGGGGTTGTTTCATCATAGACGATATGCCCCCATTGGTCCCGCACCTATATCGAGAACAGAGTCCCACAAGGTGGTGGCTGGAGGACTAGACGTGAATGCGAGCATACTGCGCATGACCGGCTACCGCTCCCATTCACCTCTATGGGCTCAACGGAAATAGCCGAGCCAGTGGTTGGCTATTTTCGCCGGCCCCATAGAAAGTGAATGGAGGGCGGCTGCGCGTGCTTGGACTCCCAGGCATCTTGGAATTGCGGACACATTCATTTCTACGGGGCCATGCGATGTGCTGCCCGGTTCCCCCCAAAAATAGAACATGTTCTATTCTTGTCCGCAGTTGCGGACAAGAATAGGCATTTTCTATTAAGTGCCGGTGATGTGCGGTCCGCAAAATGTGGAATGTACATCGCTGATGTCCGTGTTTTGCAGATCTGTGGATCCGCAAAACAAACACGGACGTGTGAATGGACCCTAATAACCATGTTGATATGATGGAGGAGGACGAGAAAAGGAAGATTGAACCATATATCTTTTTTTTTTGTGTGTGTGTTGGAAGGGGTGCATGGGAATACAGTATATTCAATACACCAGGGATGCTCAACCTGCGGCCCTCCAGCTGTTGTAAATCTACAACTCCCATCATGCCATGCTGTAGGCTGATAGCTGTAGACTGTCTAGGCATGCTGGGAGTTGTAGTTTTGCAACAGCTGGAGGGCCGCAGGTTGGGCATCCCTGCTAAAAGCCACATTTAGAGTGCCTTTATGTTCAGCAAACAAAAGCTCCTGTACCACGGACCGAACAGAGCTCGGCCACGCTACATTAGAGGTGGGGGGGGAGAAGAGAGTGACAGGAAGGAAGGGGGGGGGGGAGAAGAGAGTGACAAGGGAAGGAAGGGGGGGGGGGAGAAGAGAGTGACAAGGGAAGGAAGGGGGGAGAAGAGAGTGACAGGGGAAGGAAGGGGGGGGAGAAGAGAGTGACAAGGGAAGGAAGGGGGGGGGGGAGAAGAGAGTGACAAGGGAAGGAAGGGGGGGGGGGGAGAAGAGAGTGACAAGGGAAGGAAGGGGGGGGGGAGAAGGAGGACAAGGGAAGGAAGGGGGGGGGAAGAGAGTGACAAGGGACGGAAGGGGGGGGGGAGAGAAGAGAGTGACAAGGAAGGAAGGGGGGGGGAGAAGAGATGGACAAGGAAGGGGGGGGGAGAAGAGAGTGACAAGGGAAGGAAGGGAAGGGGGGGGAGAGGACAGGAGGAGGAGTGGGGAGAGAGTGACAAGGGAAGGAAGGGAAGGGGGGGGGGAGAAGAGAGTGACAAGGGAAGGGAAGGGAAGGGGGGGGGAGAAGAGAGTGACAAGGGAAGGAAGGGAAGGGGGGGGGAGAAGAGAGTGACAAGGGAAGGAAGGGAAGGGGGGGGGAGAAGAGAGTGACAAGGGAAGGAAGGGAAAGGGGGGGGGAGAAGAGAGTGACAAGGGAAGGAAGGGAAGGGGGGGGGGAAGAAGAGAGTGACAAGGGAGGGAAGGGAAGGGGGGGGGGAGAAGAGAGTGACAAGGGAGGGAAGGGAAGGGGGGGGGGAGAAGAGAGTGACAAGGGAGGGAAGGGAAGGGGGGGGGGAGAAGAGAGTGACAAGGGAGGGAAGGGGAAGGGGGGGGGGAGAGAGAGTGACAAGGGAGGGAAGGGAAGGGGGGGGGGAGAAGAGAGGACAAGGGAGGGAAGGGAAGGGGGGGGGAGAAGAGAGTGACAGGGAAGGAAGGGAAGGGGGGGGGAGAAGAGAGTGACAAGGGAAGGAAGGGAAGGGGGGGGAGAAGAGAGTGACAAGGGAAGGAAGGGAAGGGGGGGGGAGAAGAGAGTGACAAGGGAGGAAGGGAAGGGGGGGGGAGAAGAGAGTGACAAGGGAGGGAAGGGAAGGGGGGGGGGAGAAGAGAGTGACAAGGGAGGAAGGGAAGGGGGGGGGAGAAGAGAGTGACAAGGGAGGGAAGGAAGGGGGGGGGAGAAGGAGAGTGACAAGGGAGGGAAGGGAAGGGGGGGGGAGAAGAGAGTGACAAGGAGGGAAGGGAAGGGGGGGGGGAGAATGAGAGTGACAAGGGGGGGGAGAAGAGAGTGACAAGGGAGGGAAGGGAAGGGGGGGGAGAAGAGAGTGACAAGGGAGGGAAGGGAAGGGGGGGGGGGGAGAAGAGAGTGACAAGGGAGGGAAGGGAAGGGGGGGGGGAGAAGAGAGTGACAAGGGACTCCCCAGAGCCAGACTGCAGCCAGAGACCAGATCATCTTATTGTCCTGGTGGTAAGTAGACAATGCAATATGTTTATTTAATTGTTTAGTTATTAATACTACATTGGAAACGAATTAACCTCACATTAAAAGGACACTATAGTCCTAGAACCAGTACAGTTTAATGTAGTGGTACTGGTGTCTATAGCCTGTTCCTGCAGAGAACAGACACTGTGCAGTACTGGTTGTAAAGGAGCACTATAGTGCCAGGAAAACAAACTCATTTTTTCCTCCTCTCAGCTGCGAATGCGCATGCGCACGCATTCAAAACTATGTTCCGCGTCTTCCCACTATAATTTTCACTGTGAGAATCGCGGAAGCACCTCTAGCGGCTGTCAGGGAGGCAGCTACAAGAAGCTTGATTAACCCTAAGGGAAACATAGCAGTTCTTTTAATTTAACACCCTCCGGACCGCCTAACGCAGGATTGCGTTCCGGAGGCGGTCGATTCATTCCTTCTCGACGCGCCGGCGCGTCATCTCGCGAGACGCGAGATTTCCTGTGAACGCGCGCACGTTCACAGGAACCGGAGGTAAGCGAGTGGATCTACAGCCTGCCAGCAGCGATCGTTAGCTGGCAGGCTGTAGATGCGATTATTTATTTATTTTTTAACCCCTAAAAGGTATATTAGACGCTGTTTTGATAACTGCATCTAATATACCTGCTACCTGGTCCTCTGGTGGTCCCCTTTGCTCCCTTTGCTTGGATCGACCACCAGAGGACACGGGCAGCTCTGAAAAGTAGCACCAAACATCACTACACTACCCCCCCCCTGTCACTTATTAACCCCCTGATCACCCCATATAGACTCCCTGATCACCCCCCCCCCCGTCATTGATCACCCCCCCTGTAAGGCTGGCTCCATTCAGAGGTCCGTTTGTGTTTTGCGGATCCATGGATCGAATCCGCAAAACACATACGGACGTCTGAATGGAGACTTACACCCCATATAGACTCCCTGATCACCCCCCTGTAAGGCTCCATTCAGACATTTTTTTTTTTTTTTGGGGCACAAGTTAGCGGAAATTTATTTATTTATTTTTCTTACAAAGTCTCATAATCCACTAACTTGTAACAAAAAATAAAATCTGACATGAACTCAGCATACCGCTCACGGAATCCAAATGCGTAAAATTTCATAGACGTTTATATTCCAGACTTCTTCTCACGCTTTAGGGTCCCTAAAATGCCCCACATGTGACCCCATTTCGGAAAGAAGACACCCCAAGGTATTCCGTGAGGGGCATATTGAGTCCATGAAAGATTGAACTTTTTGTCACAAGTTTGCGGAAAGGGAGACTTTGTGAGAAAAAAAAAAAATATCTATTTCCGCTAACTTGTGCCAAAAAAATAAATAAAAAATTCTATGAACTTGCCATGCCCCTCACGTAATACCTTGGGGTGTCTTCTTTCCAAAATGGGGTCTCATGTGGGGTATTTAAACTGCCCTGGCATTTTAGGGGCCCTAAAGCGTGAGAAGAAGTCTGGAATCCAAATGTCTAAAAATGCCCTCCTAAAAGGAATTTGGGCCCCTTTGTGCACCTAGGCTGCAAAAAAGTGTTACATGTGGTATCGCCGTACTCAGGAGAAGTAGGGCAATGTGTTTTGGGGTGTCTTTTTACATATACCCATGCTGGGTGAGAGAAATATCTCTCTATAATGACAACTTTGTATAAAAAAATGGGAAAAGTTGTCTTTTAGAGAGATAGTTTTCTCTCACCCAGCATGGGTATATGTAAAAAGACACCCCAAAACACATTGCCCTACTTCTGAGTACGGCGATACCACATGTGTGACACTTTTTTCCAGCCTAGGTGGGCAAAGGGGCACAAATTCTAAAGGGCACCTTTAGGATTTCACAGGGCATTTTTTACACATTTGGATTTCAAACTACTTCTCATGCATTAGGGCCCGTAAAATGCCAAGACAGTATAACTACCCCACAAGTGACCCCATTTTGGAAAGAAAATACCCCAAGGTATTTCGTGATGGGCATAGTGAGTTCATGGAAGTTTTTTATTTTTTGTCACAAATTAGTGGAATATGAGACTTTGTAAGAAAAAATAAATTAAAAAATCTTCATTTTCCGCTAACTTGTGACAAAAAATAAAAACTTCTATGAACTCACTATGCCCATCAGCGAATACCTTAGGGTGTCTTCTTTCCAAAATGGGGTCACTTGTGGGGTAGTTATACTGTCTTGGCATGAGAAGTAGTTTGAAATCCAAATGTGTAAAAAAAAAAAAAAAAAAAAAAAAAAAAAAAAAAAAAAAAACCCTGTGAAATCCTAAAGGTGCTCTTTAGAATTTGTGCCCCTTTGCGCACCTAGGCTGCAAAAAGTGTCACACATGTATCGCCGTATTCAGGAGAAGTAGGGCAACGTGTTTTGGGGTGTATTTTTACATATACCCATGCTGGGTGAGAGAAATATCTCTCTAAATGTCAACTTTTCACTTTTTTTTTTTTTTTTTTTCTTTTTTTTTTTCTTTTTATACAAAGTTGTCATTTTAGAGATATTTCTCTCACCCAGCATGGGTATATGTAAAAAGACACCCCAAAACACATTGCCAAACTTCTCCTGAGTATGGCGATACCACATGTGTGACACTTTTTTGCAGCCTAGGTGGGCAAAGGGGCACAAATTCTAAAGGGCACCTTTAGGATTTCACAGGGCATTTTTACACATTTGGATTTCAAACTACTTCTCACGCATTAGGGCCCCTAAAATGCCAGGGCAGTATAAATACCCCACAAGTGACCCCATTTTGGAAAGAAGACACCCCAAGGTATTTCGTGATGGGCATAGTGAGTTCATGGAATTTTTTTTATTTTTTTGTCACAAGTTAGTGGAATATGAGATTTTGTAAGGGAAAAAAAAAAAAATCCTCATTTTCCGCTAACTTGTGACAAAAAAAACTTATATGAACTCACTATGCCCATCAGCGAATACCTTAGGGTGTCTACTTTCCGAAATGGGGTCATTTGTGGGGTTTTTCTACTGTCTGGCTATTGTAGAACCTCAGGAAACATGACAGGTGCTCAGAAAGTCAGAGCTGCTTCAAAATGCGGAAATTCACATTTTTGTACTTTTGGGTGGTAAGTTGCATGACCGAGCAATAAACGGTGAAAGTAGTGTAGTGCAGAATTGTAAAAAGTGGTCTGGTCATTAAGGGGGATTAAGCTAGGGGGGCTGAGGTGGTTAAATGCTGAGAAAGGGGTGGAAAATATGTGATGTCATGATATGGGCAGATCATCTGAGAAGGGAGGGGGGGCAATTTTTATCTTGCCTAGGGCGGCAAAAAACCTTGCGTTGGCCCTGTCTAAGGAGATGCGAAAAACCTTTTAATCGTTGTTTTTAGAACATTTGAGTTCTGTTGGTGTATTCACGCGCTGTGATTACTGGCTATCAAAAGATAGGACATTTTATCCATAGGTCTCCAAGTTTTGTCACATCCTCAAGTACAAAGGATTAGGTGAGAAGAGGGGCCATGGATAATGTAAGGACGTGAAGGCTGTCATTGGCTTCTATGGTGTTCAGGTCGGCAGCATTAGATGACCTGGTGACCATTCCTGTAGCAACATTACTGACATGGTGGTCACGGAGTCTGAAACTCATGTGGTTGCTAGGCAACAAGAGTGCTACAGAAAGAGACCTTCAAATGCAAAGAGATAAAGGTATTCTGCAGTGATGAGAGTATGTGAGGGTAGGGTTGATATCGTTTTGTCGGCTTGCTGTATTGAAATGTTGATGTAGAAAGTTTATTCCATCTCATCACATGGAGCTGATAAAGATATAACCTGAGGTTGACATTATAGAAAAACAGTTTAGGGTTTGGAGGATGATGTGTAAGGGCACAGGCAGGCGTTGAAGTGTGCCTTCAAGCAAAGTGAGTGCTCCACAAGACCTATGGCTGTGAAGGTGTCCTGTGGTATCTGGCACCAGAGCAGTAGTAACAAGTCCTGTATGCTGTCAGGTGGGGTCTCCATGGAGGGGACTTCTTTTTCCAGCACATCCCATAGATGCTCGATCCGTGTCTGGTGGAGTGGATGAAGTGAGCTGCAATACCAGGTTCAGCCATAGGACAAAGGTGGTGCTGTTTTTGGAACAAAATAAGACTTATTTTTAAGGGTGTTCTCTGGCACCAGGGTTCCATGTTTGGATAGCCAGGCAGGGTGCAAAAATTATTATTTTTTAATTAAAAATATGCGAGCTCTGGGTACAGTGCCGAGTTCCCTTTCTCTGACGTTTCTATTCACTGCTGAACCAGAGTTGTGACCCACCATCTACATGCACGTCACCGCTGCCTACCAGTCAGTGGCCTCAGCAATGATATGTGCATGTGATGTGCATAGAGACTGTGTGTCATGCTTCCGGTCCAGCGGGAACTGGAAGTAGTGGGGAAGTGTGCTTGCCGCCGGATCCGGAGTGCATCAGTGCAGGTTGTATTCTCTTTTTACTCTTTGGTGCCTGCTCCATTAATCCTGGCATGGGCTGCAGGGACTGAAGAGACCCTGCACATGTTGTGCTGATGTAGTGCTCCAGATCACTGCGGGAGCCTGGCACTGACTATAGACAGGCTGCCACTGTATAATGGTCAGCATCGGTGTTCACTCCAATGCCAGTAGCCACCGCTGTGTCTAGGCAGTTACACAGAGACTTCCTGTCACCATCGCCCACATCGCCTCATCTACCCCAAAATGCTGCCAAAAAAACATGTCTTGTATTTTTTTTATAGGACAAGATATGTTATTGCCAGGGAAAAAAAACTAAATATAACTAAATAAAAAAAATTAAGAAAAATTGTTAACCACTTCAACCCCGCTAGCTAAAACCCCCTTCATGACCAGGCCACTTTTTACACTTCTGCACTACACTACTTTCACCGTTTATCTTCTCACTAATGGAGCTTTCATTTGGTGGTATTTTATTGCTGCTGACATTTTAACTTTTTTTGTTATTAATCGAAATTAAACGATTTTTTTTTGCAAAAAAATGACATTTTTCACTTTCAGCTGTAAAATTTTGCAAAAAAAACAACATCCATATATAAATTTTTCGCTAAATTTATTGTTCTACATGTCTTTGATAAAAAATAAATGTTTGGGCAAAAAAAAATTGTTTGGGTAAAAGTTATAGCGTTTACAAACTAAGGTACAAAAATGTGAATTTCCGCTTTTTGAAGCAGCTCTGACTTTCTGAGCAACTGTCATGTTTCCTGAGGTTCTACAATGCCCAGACAGTAGAAAAACCCCACAAATTACCCCATTTCGGAAAGTAGACACCCTAAGGTATTCGCTGATGGGCATAGTGAGTTCATAGAACTTTTTATTTTTTGTCACAAGTTAGCGGAAAATGATGATTTTGATTTTTTTTTTCCTTACAAAGTCTCATATTCCACTAACTTGCGACAAAAAATAAAAAAATTCTAGGAACTCGCCATGCCCCTCACGGAATACCTTGGGGTGTCTTCTTTCCAAAATGGGGTCACTTGTGGCGTAGTTATACTGCCCAGGCAATTTAGGGGCCCATATGTGTGAGAAGTAGTTTGCAATCAAAATGTGTAAAAAATGGCCTGCGAAATCCGAAAGGTGCTCTTTGGAATATGTGCCCCTTTTGCCCACCTTGGCTGAAATAAAGTGTCACACATCTGGTATCGCCGTACTCAGGAGAAGTTGGGGAATGTGTTTTGGGGTGTCATTTTACATATACCCATGCTGGGTGAGAGAAATATCTTGGCAAAAGACAACTTTTCCATTTTTTTATACAAAGTTGGCATTTGACCAAGATATTTATCTCACCCAGCATGGGTATATGTAAAATGACACCCCAAAACACATTCCCAACTTCTCCTGAGTACGGCGATACCACATGTGTGACACTTTTTTGGCAGCCTAGATGCGCAAAGGTGCCCAAATTCCTTTTAGGAGGGCATTTTTAGACATTTGGATCCCAGACTTCTTCTCACGCTTTAGGGCCCCTAACATGCCAGGGCAGTATAAATACCCCACATGTGACCCCATTTTGGAAAGAAGACACCCCAAGGTATTCCGTGAGGGGCATGGCGAGCTCCTAGAATTTTTTTTTTTTTGGGCACAAGTTAGCGGAAATTGATTTTTTTTTGTATTTTCTCACAAGTCTCCCTTTCCGCTAACTTGGGACCAAAATTTCAATCTTTCATGGACTCAATATGCCCCTCACGGAATACCTTGGGGTGTTTCTTTCTGAAATGGGGTCACATGTGGGGTATTTATACTGCCCTGGCATTTTAGGGGCCCTAAAGCGTGAGAAGAAGTCTGGAATATAAATGTCTAAAACATTTTACGCATTTGGATTCCGTGAGGGGTATGGTGAGTTCATGTGAGATTTTATTTTTTGACACAAGTTAGTGGAATATGAGACTTGGTAAGAAAAAACAAAAACAAAAAAAAATTTCCGCTAACTTGTGCCCAAAAAAATGTCTGAATGGAGCCTTACAGGGGGTGATCAATGACAGGGGGGTGATCAGGGAGTCTATATGGGGTGATTGATCACCCCCCTGTAAGGCTCCGTTCAAACGTCCATATGATTTTTTACGGATACATGGATCGGATCCGCAAAACACATGCGGACGTCTGAATGGAGCCTTACAGGGGGGTGATCAATGACGGAGGTGATCAGGGAGTCTATATGGGTGATCACCCCCCTGTAAGGCTCCATTCAGACATCCGCATGTGTTTTGCGGATCCGATCCATGTATCAGTGGATCCGTAAAAATCATACGGACATCTGAATGGAGCCTTACAGGGGGGTGATCAATGACGGTGGTGATCAGGAAGTCTATATGGGTGATCACCTCTCTGTCATTGATCACCCCCCTGTAAGGCTCCATTCAGACGTCCGCATGTGTTTTGCAGATCCGATCCATGTATCAGTGGATCCGTAAAAATCATACGGACCTCTGAATGGAGCCTTACAGGGGGGTGATCAGTGGTTCATAAGGGGTTAATAAGTGACAAAGGGGGGGGGGGGTGTAGTGTAGTGTAGTGTTCTCTGGTACTTTGGACAGCTACCTGTGTCCTCTGGTGGTCGATCCAAACAAAAGGGACCACCAGAGGACCAGGTAGCAGGTATATTAGACGCTGTTATCAAAACAGCGTCTAATATACCTGTTAGGGGTTAAAAAAAATCACATCTCCAGCCTGCCAGCGAGCGATCGCCGCTGGCAGGCTGGAGATCCACTCGCTTACCTTCCGTTCCTGTGAGCGCGCGTTCACAGGAAATCTCGCGTCTCGCGAGATGACGCATATATGCGTGACTGTGCGGTTAAATTGCGCATTTTCCTACTTCCCAGCCATCTAAAGATGAGCTCCTGGTCTCGGAGAACCCATGTAACTAATATAAGAAACTAGTAAACAGGACTAGTATTTGTTCGCTTTTGAATGTAACCAGTTTTACCTTTCTTTACATGTTGACCCAGAAGACCCTGAAAAAGGAGACGGCCAGAGAGAAGACCCCAGAGGTTGGTGGTTCTCGGACCCTGAGAAGAATAGTTTTAATGCCCTGGAGGAGACCCAGTCATGTGCAGGATTAGAGGAATCCCTGGACGCTGTGGCCAAGGCTTTTTCTGAACTTGGACCCTTTGATGGCATTCTAGGTTTTAGCCAAGGAGCCGCCTTTGCGGCCATGCTGTGTGCATTAAAGCAGCAAGGAGATCTCCGCTTCCAGTTTGACTTTGCCATACTGGTTGCTGGTTTCAAAAGCCGGGCATCTGACCACACGCGTTTCTACAAAGATCCTATCACCGTCCCGTCACTTCATGTTTTTGGTGACACGGATCGTGTTATCCCAGGCGATCTGAGCCAGGAGCTAGCCGCACACTTTGTGAACCCGGTCCTGCTGACACACTCGGGAGGACACTACATCCCAGTGTGCGCGGCGCAGAAGAAAGTCTACTTTCCGTTCTTGGACTCTTTCAGAAGATGACACCTTTCAATACGCGACCTGGAAGACTTGAGTGGGGTGAAGTAACGCAATGTCATGATGGTAGCAGGGGAAAAAATTGCAAATTTATCCCTGTATTGTACCAAATAAAACGGGGAGAGCGAAATAGGTTATTAACCTGTTCAGTGCTGCAAGTAGCTTTTGTCATATATTCTAGCAATCATGGAGGTTGTTCTGTACCCCTTGCATTTCCATCCAATGCTTTTACTGGTTTGTTAGCGTCGTTCCACATCCATCTGTATGTCTCAAGGATCCCCTGTTTCACATGAAGGGACGGCCATGCTTCAGACATTATCACATCTATCATAGGGGCAGCTTCACTAGTACATGTAATGCTCGTCTCCATCCACTCCCCTTTAAAAGCTTATTTAAAGGTTCATTTCCCCTTGGCAATTAAAAAACTGAACGTTAAATGTCAGCTGTGTACAAACCACCGATGTGAAAAATGAGAGGTCATTTGTGATGGGCCGCTGCTTTAACCCGTTCAGCACCATAGGGTCAGAAAAAAGCTCAGGTAACATTTTGGTTTCAAGCTGTTTCTTTAGGATAATGATTTTTTATTTTTATATTTTTTTTTTTTCCATGTATTTCAGTGAATTTTATGCTAAGGAAAATGTAACGGGGCGCACTCCAGTTAAAACATTTTGAAAGAAATAATTCCACCAATTATATTTGTATTTGACAGTAGTGATCTTGCTTTTTCTATCATTAAAACATACAGTGCGCTATGTCTGTATGCACACACATACTCAATGCTATCACTGATAATACCCTCTACTGTATGTTCACAGGAGGTAGAAAAAGCAGAGATATAAATGTATAAATTAAAGGTTTTGCTGAATCTTTTCCCATTAAACTATATATTAATCTGCTCAGCTCGTCCTGATCTATAATACGGTGCTTTCAGATTTCATTGCATTTTGTGGTGACAGATCCTCTTTATAACTGCAGTGGGTCTGTAATAAGGAATAGAGCTTCAGTAAGTTTTTCCCCTTCATGTAAAATCCAGATGGACTTAAACAGCATTCTACTTTCTGTCTGCTGTATCAAACATATCCCTAGGCCTCCATTCACTGGACAGTGTCCATTTGACCGGTCTGGGTGAGTATACATCAGTGTATCTTTGTTTCTTCTGCATGCTTCGGTGCAGACCGATGCACTATTCCATACAGAGACATCCAGTAAAAATATATTGTATAGTATAGGTTTTTTAACATATAGGTGGGGTACATACAGTTATTACATATAGCGGCACATTGCTTCCTGTGCAAAGACCTATGCAGACACTGAGAATTATCCTGAATTGCATTACTACCATACTTACTGTCCATGAACAGCACTCCTTTCTTATCAAAATTGTGTGGACCCATCCACTAACGGCTAGGTGGCCGCTTTTGATCGGGGCCTACACAATATCGGATTTGCCTGTTTTGGTCGTAGGCCCAGAAAATGCAGAAAGATGTAGGACCCAGCTATACTATACTGCCCTAATAGCCGTAGCTTGTCCAGGCATACTGGGAGTTGTAGTTTTGCAACAGCTTGAGGCCCGCAGGTAGGGTATCCCTGCTCTAAAGCCTTAGACAGATTGACAGGAATGCATGGTCCAAATGGAGGAACCCCCCTCAAGAAATGTAAAATGCCAAAAACAAAGACCAGCACCTCCAAACAATATGAACATAAAGGTGCATGTGGTCCTACCATAGCTGACATGCCACCTGTCCGTTCATTTCATATTGTTTGGGTGCTGATCTTAACTCTTTTTTTAATAGCATCCATTGGAGGTATATGTCAGAAAACTCCTCCTGACTTATACCTCCATTGGGCACTGTAGAACATGGCATAAGTGATGTATTTAGTGTAGTTTTTACAGTAGTCTGGATAAAAAGGACATTACCTGACTATTGTATTCTACGGCTATAGGCCTTTAAGAGTAGTTTAGTCACTAAATGACTTTCCTATAGTAATGATTAGAGACTCAATACCAGTGGCCTTAGTGAGAGTAAATGGCAGATCCCAGTCTTCATTCATTAATCGGGGGAAGGTTTTCTGACATTACACTTTACATGACACTATTACTCTTTCTCCAGATAATTAACAAAGTGATATCAACTGGAAAGGGTTTGTGAGGAGCCGGATTGTGTGCTGAAGAGGAATCAGGTTGTCTGGTACTAACTCTCACAGAATACAGCGTATCTGTACAAGGAGCTGCATCGCTAAACAGTATTTCCAGACTTTGCACTGCTGTAGACACATGAGAACCTAAAATTGCCGATAGGAACCCAATCTGAATTTTGCACCATTGTGCTTGCATATATCCTCACTGGAAAAGAGCCTTCATATCTGAACTGACACATTTCCCCCTTTTTAAACCTATTGATAACAGAAATGGTTACAAAAATGTGCATTGAGAAAGTATCATGGTTTGCCCAGGTTTGTCTATTGCAACCTATTGAAAAGTTGCAAATATTTTACTCCAGTAAAAGAGTGGATTAACATGTCCAGACAAAAGTGTTAACCTCCCTGGCGGTATGATTATGTCAGGAATTTTGTTCCAAAAGCGGTACCATTTTTTTGCATGGAAATTTGGTGTTCTGTATTGTAGGCCTGCAATTCTTAGTAATTACTTACTTAAACCTGACCAAAGAAGACTCTAGTAGACCTCTCAGATGTGATAAAGTTCGAAAAAATAAAATCATGAGTTATAATCTAATAAATAATATAATTTTATTCAGTAATGTAATTTAATAATGAAATTTGTCAAACAAAAGAAAATTCAGTAAACATCCTGGGTGTGGTAAATTTTGAAGCATGGGACTGCACATAGACCAACGTCACAATCAGGCAATGGAACCTGGTTTCCTTTTGGATTTTTTTTTCCATTTCCATCTCGCTTTGAGCAGCAAACTACACACATCCTTGTAGGTGCTGCCTTTTTTGCGCTTGGCAGGATGTAATCCATAAAGTGACGACCAGTCAGCCTCTCTGGGTTTACAACGTCAACAGCGCGACGTCCAGATCTGTTCACGGCCACTGATGGCGTTTGGTAGTTCACAAAAATCTGCTCCGCCACCTTCCAGATGAAGTCAGAGTGAACAAGAGGCTTGTCACTCTTTCCTTTGTACAGTATATAGGCATTCCACAGACATTGTTCCAGGAGATGCCTGAATATTTTTTTGTAGTATTTTTTTTGCTGCTTCCGCATTGCTGGATAGAATATCATCGCCTGATCGGCTCTATCGACTCCTCCCATGGTGTTATTATAGTCGATCACAAGTTGTGGCTTTATGACATCTTTCCCACCTCTTGTGTGGACCGTGGTAGTGGAGGTGTTATGTACTGTACTCATTAGGCACACGTCTTTTTTGTCACGCCAACGCATTGCCATCATCTTTCCTTTCTGCCAGGCCACCATTTCTCCTGTTTTCAGTTTTTTTGGGGAAAATATACATGGCAGGCCACGTCGGTTGGCCCTAACGGTTCCATATCCGTCAGTCTTGTTTTTTAGTAGAAACTCGTACAGCTCAGGCGACGTGTAAAAGTTGTCTGTTGTCACGCAATACCCCTGATTGAGCAATGGTTCAAGCAGTGAAAGGACTGATGACGTTGCCATCCCATAGCCGCTGTACCTGGGGTTGAATTGTGTTCCTTTGCCGGTGTATATGATGGAATTCCATATATAGCCAGTTGTAGACTCGCAGAGCATATAGGATTTTATTCCAAACCGCGCTCTCTTGGATGCGATGTATTGAATCCAGCTGAGGCGTCCTTTGTAAGCCATCAGACTTTCATCAATGCTGATGTCTCTGTCTGGCACATAGGCCTGCTGGAAATTTGTTATGATCATTTGGAATACTTCCCAGATCTTCTTCAGTTTTGGCGCTGGATGTGTGGCTTCGTCAAATTCCTCATTGTTGGTGAAGTGTAAATTCTTCATTATGAGGGAAAATCGGTACTCGGACATGATGGTGCCAAAAAATGGGGTTGCCAGCAATTTATTGGTAGTCCAGTACCATTTCTGCAGGGGTTTCCCCATCACCCCCTGAAGAAGTATTAGCCCCAGAAATTTCCATATGTCCTCCTTACTCACTGGTTCCCATTTTCTGGTTCTGGAAAACTTGCTGTGCAGAGTAGTGGATTGCTGCTCTTTGTAGCGGTTTGTCTCCGTGACAATCTTTTCAATGACGTCATCAGTCAGAAATAATTTTAGGTACGCCAAAGGATCATTGTGATCAACTTCTACCTTCATCCCAGGCGATCCTGTAAACGGGAATCTTGGCGGTGGTACTGCATCCATACCGCAATCAATAGGGCACCAAGAGCGCACCTCACTGATCTCAAGTGCAGATTCGTCGCTGTCGCCACTTCTCTGGTCAGTGTCAGAGTCGGATGACGAATCTTTCCACGAATCGCTATCGCTGTCGCTCAATTCTGCGAGGGGCTCTGTGTCGCTGTCACTTATCTGATCCAAACCCGCTTTGGTGATGCTAAAGTGACGCTTTGATGCCATGGTAAAAAATATATATTTTTTTTATATATTTTTTTTTTTTGCTTAGAAAAAACAGCCAGGGCAGTGTAGAATGATCAGATCAAATCTGTCAAATCTGAGGTGATAGTGTAATCTGACAGGATTGTATCATCTAACTTTATGTGTGTGTGTTTGACTTATATACAATGTATTTTTTTTTAATCTCCCGCCCAGTTCCGCCTCTGTGAGGCGCTGCAGCTCACAGAGGCGGAACCAGGAAGAGAGATGAGACAGGGCTTTCACCGGCGATCACAGCGGGGAACATCACTGTATCGCCGGGATTAGGTATGCACACCCACGGCTCCCTCTGCAATCTACCCCGAGCGTGACTCAGGGTTACCGCTTCTGGCAGCGAAAATTAACCCCGAGTCACGCTCGGGAATACCGTCAGGGAGGTTAAAGAGCTTTTCCTAGAATTTAAACTTTTAAGGGAAGGCCCATTGTCTGCATCACCTTCTGAAAGATTCATACATACCTGTTCACCACCGCTTAGATCATGCATGCTGTAACATAACGTGAATTCTAAAGAGTTGAGAATGAATAAGCTTACGCAGGCTTTTTTTTTGATCAGATAATTTTGATTTTGATTTTTCAGGTAAGTGTATTATACAAATACAAAACCATAACACCCCCCCCCCCCTCCCCTCCATCCCTTCCCAAAGCACAGTCACTTAGTCAGGTATGGTCCATAGCTGTAAGTTCGCGATGTCATCTGAAGGTATCACCGTCCAATCTTCTGAGGCAAGGTATACAACTTCATGGATCTCCATAGTCCCCACATAACGTTTCGGCACAAGCATTCAGACATCAACCACCATCTAACATCTCACCATTCACACGCATCAACATCCTTCATGTCCGGCACTCCAGTCAAAGTTCACAGCCACATCTAAGACAGCTCATAATGCGAGATCCACGAGGACCAAATTGCTTCAAATTTCTTCTTCGAATCCCTTTTCAGGTAAACATATTCCTCCAATTTAACAAGTGCGTTCATCTATCCAATGAAATGCTATGCTTTTCCTTGCCTGGTACAATACTCTCATAATAGCCATTTTCTTTTTCAACATGGTCCTAGGCACTACCACAAAGCCTAGTAAGCTTACGCAGGCTTAGTGAATAAATATATTTAAGTGATTACGGTAAATATAGGATAACACAAATAAATCACATATAGAATAATAAAAAGTAAATAAACATCACTAGCCTAAATGGGATGGAGACTCCGTTGATCATGCAATAACCCATGGCTGTCTACCACGTTATAACACATAACCGACACCACAGGGTATACAAGAGATAGGGCAAGTCATA
Organism: Bufo gargarizans; assembly: GCF_014858855.1. Taxonomy (NCBI): domain Eukaryota; kingdom Metazoa; phylum Chordata; class Amphibia; order Anura; family Bufonidae; genus Bufo; species Bufo gargarizans. Next base: position 132,889 of record NW_025334328.1, read on the forward strand.
CCCTACCAGGGTGAAGTCTTCAATGGAGTCTCCTGAGGGAATGTGTGTCACAGAGGTTAAAACTGTTAGCCCCTCCTCCAGTGTGCAGCAAGCTTGTCTCTGAGATCACTCAGGAATGTGGTCTTATCATCACAATGGGGGATGGGTACTATCTCTAGTCCACTTCATTACAAGGGAAACATAAACTATTACACAGAGTATTAAACCATGTTTGGGTCCCCAGCTTGTTTTCTTTCAGCTGGGACATGCCAATGTGTGCTGTTGCAGCCAATGACCGGCTTCAGCAGCAACATGTCACCAGGCATCAGAGCAGTAATGCTGGCCCTCTTATGGAGGTGGGCACTTTAAATGCGATTAGATAAAGAATAGCGTCTAAAACACTCCAAAGCTGGCCATACACTTGAGATAATGATGGGCCTCATTGCAGCCGATCACTTGTTCAGTCGCATACGAATGATCCCATCAACTAAACTGTCTGAGCAGGGAGACTGTTTTTAATAAGAACAGACTTCCTGCTGCTTGAGCAGAATGGCAAGTGATCAGCTGAATTCATTGAAGTTTTCCAACATGGCGGATTACATTTTCGGCAGACAAGAATCAGCCGTCGCTAACACTTGTTTGTGATAGTTTTTCAAACGATGGCTGTTTAAAAATGGACATTAAAGATGAATGGTTTGCATTTATTTTATTTAAATCCCAACCCCTGCAATATACATAATGGCAACCAGCAGTAACAATTTGCATATTTTATGTCCAAAAAAATAAATGACTCCCCTCATCCACTTGCACTAGCAGAAGCAGTTGCTTCTCTCTTGATTCTGAAAGACCTGTGCCCCTAGAGTGATGATGTCACCAGGTACTCTTACTGGGAGCGCAGGTCCTTCAGCATCAAGAGAGGAGCGACTACGTCTGCTCGTGCAGGTGGATGAACTGCGTAACTTTTTTTTAACCCCTTAAAGGCCATTTTGCACTAGTGTACCTGTTTTTACCAGCCGTTAGATGGGCACACTCCTGTCTAAGGACCGCTAGAAACTATTTCATTGATTTGATGGCCAGAAATAGGACTTGTCCTATTTTTGACGGCTGCTATTCACTGCAATGTGAAAACGGCGATGTGAATAGCCCGATTTACTTCAGTTTGGTTCTAGAACTGGACGTTTTTTACTGTCATGTGAATGTTGCCTAACATAAACATTTTTTACTGGACTCCTGGGCATTTTCCATCCTTTTTTTCACACTTAGGACAAATATGTGACGTGAACACAGCCTAAGCTTTATTGCCTGGACCTTTTTCAGATGTTTCAAGGGGAAAGTAACGAATAAGAGAAGTTAAAATTCTGAAATATAGAGCTGTAAAAACAGCTGTGTAATTCAGGAATTTGACATAGTCTTAGGATATGGTTGCACAATCGGGTTTCCTGATGCGGTTTTGAAAGCCAAAACCAAGAGTAAATTCAAAAAATAGGAGAAGTCCTATCTTTCCTTTATACTCTCTCTCCTTTTAAAATCCACTCCTGATTTTGGCTTCCAAAACGGCAGCAGAAACCTGACCGTGTGACCGTTCCCTTAGTGAGAACGTTAATCTCCTACTACGCATCAGTGCATGATGCGCAGCCTATCATATTTTCCCCTTGGTACTCCCCAACAGGGTTTCTAATTTCAGATCCATCATTGAATCATTGATTGACCATTGAATTGGTCATGTAAGATGCACCAAAAAGGTAAGCCTTGTGAACATACCCTTACGGTTCCTGCATGCGAAATCTCCCAGATGTGCGTACAGTACAAGAAATGACGAGAACAGGAAAGATTACAGTTCTCTTCTGAGAACGAGAAATGCTCATGGGATAATATCACATAATTGCTGCTTTTATGGAACAGGTTATTTTATCATAATGGATCATTAGTATATGATTTGCATCTCATTTTCTCTAACGTCTCTTATTTGCGATATGTACATTTAGCTCAATGGTAACCTTGTAATGTCTTTTTTTTTTTTTAAATGAATGCTACATCACTATTGACAGAGGATTAACTGAGGTTAACGACAGCTAAAATGTATGATCACCCCAGGGCTCGAGTTTCTTAAAAGAAATCTATCATTAAAAATCAATTACGTCTTAATCTGCTGTAATATTTTGTGCTGTGGGATATGACAGGTCGTGGGGGTTCCCCGTTTAAAATTGCTGAAAAAGTTTGAGGTTTTTATTTTATCTACTTCTGTTCACTTACTGAATCAGAAAAAAAAGAATTACAAATTTAGCAAGTGGGAGGTGAAATCATCATTTTCCTTTTTCTTCACACAAACGTATAGAAATAAATAAGGACTTGCTACAGCTGTCACCTAGTCACTGAGAACATGGTATGGATTCTGTGTTCCCCAACTCCAGTCCTCAGGGCTCACCTACTGGTCATAATTTGAGAATATCCCACAGAATGAATGGCTGAGGTAAGTCATCCTGATGCATTGGCACGAATTATATCACCTGCTCAATACTAAAGAAATCCTGAAAAACATGACTTTTAGGTGGGCCCTGAGGACCGAAGTTGGGGAACACTGCCTTCAATGGTTTGCTTTACAAATATATGTCCACAGGAGCCCTATTCTACTTGTGTTGACGTGATGTCACCTTCACTAGCTTGGTCCTGTGGTGATTAGAGACAACATACTGTAGATATACATCATATGTTCATGTCTCTATAAAGTAACTCCCCCAATGCACAATAAGTCCCCAATAATGTTCAGTACACTGAGCTTGTACTGCGGCAACTGCGCAGAAGATGACTCCCAGGAAATGAGGGTGTGTCAGAGCTAGCTGTGATCCTAAGGCTACATGGACACGAACGTTTGTTTCTGTGTCCGTTCCGTTTTTTTTTTTTTCTGCGGATAGGATGCAGACCCATTTATTTCAACAGGTCCGCAAAAAAATGCGGACAGCACGCAGTGTGTTGTCCGGAAAGGAACGTAGCCCCACCAAAAAATAGAACATGTCCTATTCTTGTCCATTTAAGGCTGGGCTCAGACCTGAGCGTTCGGGATGGAGCGCTCTTTATGCGCGAATGTATGCGCATTTAGAATCGCGGCTCCGGAATAAGTGAACGCCCATTTGTCGCACGTTCCCGCTGAAGTCTATGTACGGGAACGCGCGCCAAGTCGCCCCAAAGGAGCTTCTGTACTTCTTGGGGCGTCGGGCGTTTTACAGCGCGATCGTACGCGCTGTAAAACGCTCAGGTGAGAACCATTCCCATAGGGAATCATTGGTTCTTGCCTGTTGAGTGTTTTACAGCACGTAGGAACGCGCTGTAAAACGCTCAGGTCTGAACCCAGCCTTAGGCATTGTTACAATGGATCCACAATAAAAACGGATGGCATACGTATGTCATCAGTTGTTTTTTTTTTTTTTGCGGACCACAAAACACATACGGTCGTGTGCATGTAGCCTAAGGGCTGTTTCACACGAGCGGATGCCGTGCGTGACATCCGCTCCGTGAATGACAGCCAAGACCCGATGCAGACTGCAGAGGCACGGAGCAGTAACATGACTGATAATGCTCCGTGCCTCTCTGTGATCTCTTTACTACGAAATCACAATGACAACTTTATCTCACTGTGATTTCGTAGTAAAGAGGTCACAGAGAGGCACGGATCATTATCAGTCATGTTACTGCTCCGTGCCTCTGCAGTCTGCATCGGGTCTTGGCTGTCATTCACGGAGCGGATGTCACGCACGGCATCCGCTCGTGTGAAACAGCCCTAAGTTTAATAAAAAAAAGAGCTGTTTCTGCACTTCTTCTAAACATCACACAAGCCTTCTATGTGTCTGTAATTGTGATTACTTCTTCCTTATCTGTTCTGTGAGCTCTGGAGCTGACAACATACATAGTGGGAAGTAAAGGAAAGGAAGTCACAGCAGTACAGTGTGGCAGATTTCACAGAAGGGAGATGACCCTGTTTCTGAGAGGGATGCATTACATAGTTAATACAGTTGACAAAAGACATTAGTCCATCAAGTTCAACCAAGGGATAGGTGGGGACACAAATCCCAGAAGGAAGTGAGACTCAAATTTCAACACATTTTCATAAGCATTAATGCCATTTACTTTTAAGAATTAATCTAAACCCTTTTTAAAACTGTCCACTGTGACCACGTCCTGAGGAAGTCTATTCCATAGAGTCACAATTCTTACAGTAAAGAAGTTTTGACGATCCTGGAGACTGAACTTTTTCCTCTCTAGTCGGAGGCAGTGCCCCCTTGTCTTCTGAGGGCATTTTACATGGAACAGCTTTTCACTGTATTTTTTGTATGGCCCGTTTATATATTTGTATAGGTTAATCATGTCCCCTCTTAGACGTCTCTTTTCAAGACTAAATACATTTAATTCTTTTAATCTTTCTTCATAACTAAGTCCCTCCATGCCCCTTATCAGTTTAGTCGCTCTCTTCTGTACTTTTCCAGCTGTAGTGCGTCCTTTCTGTGGACTGGTACCCAGAACTGGACTGCGTATTCCAGATGAGGCCGCACCAACGCTTTGTAAAGTGGTAATATTACATCCCTGCCCCGCGAGTCCATGCCTCGTTTATTGCATGACAATATTCTGGGGCCATAGAAGCAGCTGATTGACATCGTATGCTGTTATTTAATCTACCATCTACAAGGACACCAAAATCCTTCTCTATAAGTGACTCTCCCAGTGTTACATCACCTAGGACATATGAAGCACAGAGATTATTACTACCAGGATGCATAACTTTACATTTATCCACATTGAACCTGATTTGCCAAGTTGATGCCCATACACTCAGAGTGTTCAAGTCAGCTTGTATTTTATGGACATCTTCCATAGACAGCACAGTACTAGACAGCTTAGTCTCATCTGCAAAAATAAAAAATCATGCTATTAATCCCACCTCTATATAATTAATTAATAAATAAATTAAATAATAGAGGACCCAGCACTGAACCTTGGGGTATACCATTTATAACCCGGGACCATTCTGAATAGGAATCACTGACCACAACTCTCTGGACACGGTCCTTCAACCAGTTTTCAATCCAATTACAAATTATGCTTTCTAAGCCTATAGACCTTACTTTACCTATTAAACGTCTATAAGGGGCAGTATCAAAAGCCTTTTCAAAATTCAGAAACACTACATCCACAGCCGCCCCTCTGTCTAGGCTTCTACTCACCTCCTCATACGAACTTCAGTAGATCTCCAGAAAATACAGTCGGTTCCGGAATGGGAAGTCTAGCTAGGACTGTTCTTTGTTGTCTTGCTGGGACAATAGTTGTAACACTCTTTGTGATATCTAGGAATAGAATCAGCCGGTTCTATTTTCTCACTTACTTCTGAATTAGTTGAGTCCTTTTCTTCATTTTTTCCGGTAGAGAGAGAGGGTAAATTTACACACCTTTTTCCTAACACTGGATTAGGTGTCACGGAAGGTGTGCAGGAAGCTAGAAAACACAAAATGAATATACGACTGACTGGATCCAAAACTAAGGAACAAAAAGACATCAGACCTGGCTCTCTCCCTGGCTGCTCAGCCTATGCGAAAATCCCAATGGTAGATGATCGCATATCCTCGTACCTTGACTGTATAACACCTGAACACCCTATAATAGTGAGGGGACACGACCACCGGCTCCCTACACTAGATACGGAGGGAGTCAGGGTCACCTGGGATCCAGCAAACAGAAAAACACAAATGAATGAACAAAACTTATCTTGTAGAAGACTCAGAAGTAGGAACAGCATACACACACTCCAGGAAGTTGTATAAACCGCAAAGTGATGCTCTATGGGAAAGGATTTAAAGGGATGCAATCAGTGCAACTACATGACAGCTGAGAGAGGCTAACGAGATGAGAAAATTAAAGCAAAACAAAGGAACCTCAAGGAGGAGGTTCTAGACGTCTGTCAGAGCTTCTCAGATGTCTGGTGGTGACATTAGGCCTCTCTTTGTTTTTATGAGCAGGGATGGAAGGATAATAACATTTCTTTACTACATGCTGGAAATTACCTTCCATTCTCCTGAGAGTATGGAGGAAAGTAGTTGTCTGTTTTTTAACTTAGTACAGATTTGAACCTAAGACTACTCTGATTCATATTCTCTTCATGTACTCTGAGTCTGGCTTCTATGATCTTAACTTCTATCTGGCTTTCCAGACTTTTCATCTGTTGACTGTGCCTCGATTTCAGCTTCAATTTGATGGCGCTGTGCCTCCATTTGAGCTTTAATTTGATGGCGTTGTGCATCCCTTTCAGATTCCATTTGATGGCGTTGTGCATCCATTTCAGCTATCCATTGGCGCTGCGCCTCGATGGCAGCTTCCATCTCAATTTCAGCTTTTTTGACAGCAAGTTGTTCAGCTAATTCCTTTCTTTTGGCTGAAGTATTTAAAGACACTGATATATGGGTGGCACTTCCACTAGTGAAGGAAGTGACTCTTGAGATTGTTGTTCCCCCTACTATGCTAGTAGTTTCCCATAAAAAGCTCATTTATTCTACTTCTTGCTTTAACTTCATCATAGTTTTCTGCAGATAGTTCTCTCATGAGCTTTACTAAATCTTTAGTGACCGCAGTACATGTGTCCATGTTCCCTACAGTGTCCTGGGAACGTGTCGTAAGCGACCGCAGGTTGACATATGCTGCCATAAGCTCTGATTCAGATTCTTCTACCATCTCTACCATATCACTCAAGTTCCCTTTTATACTTTCTTGTTTTAACTTTCCACAAATGTACAATTTCCACTACTCATACATTCTTGCAAACTTTTTTCCTTTTAATGCTGCTTCTTGCTCCAAATTTTCCAGTATCTTTGGGGTGTTTCTGTAAACTACAGAATCCGGGCAATAAATATTGCATTTTGTTTGGCTGTTAACCCTTGCTTTGTTACTGGAAAAAATGAATTAAAATGGAAAATTTGGCAAAAAATTTTAATTCTGAAATTTCAGCTCCATTTTCCAATAACTCTTGTGGAACACCTAAAGGGTTAACAACGTTTGCAAAATCAGTTTTGAATACCTTGAGGGGTGTAGTTTCTTAGATGGGGTCACTTTTATGGAGTTTCTAGGGGTGCATCAGGGGGGCTTCAAATGGGACATGGTGTCAAAAAAACCAGTCCAGCAAAATCTGCCTTCCAAAAACCGTATGGCATTCCTTTCCTTCTGCGCCCTGCCGTGTGCCCGTACAGTAGTTTATGACCACATATGGGGTGTTTCTGTAAACTACAGAATCAGGGCCATAAATATTGTTTTGTTTGGCTGTTAACCCTTGCTTTGTAACTGGAAAAAAAATATAAAAATGGAAAATCTGCCAAAAAAGTGAAATTTAGAAATTGTATCTCTATTTTCCATTAATTCTTGTGGAACACCTAAAGGGTTAATGACATTTGTAAAAATCAGTTTTGAATACCTTGAGGGGTGTAGTTTCTAGAATGGGGTCATTTTTGGGTAGTTTCTATTATGTAGGCCTCGCAAAGTGACTTCAGACCTGAACTGGTCCCTAAAAATTGGGTTTTTGAAAATTTCAGAAATTTTTTTAAGATTTGCTTCTAAACTTCTAAGCCTTGTAACATCCCCAAAAAATAAAATATCATTCCCAAAATGATCCAAACATGAAGTAGACATACGAGGAATGTAAAGTAATAACTATTTTTGGAGGTTTGTGTACAAACCTTCTTTCCTCCAGACGCAGAGGATATCCCCTCGTCACAGTCACAGTCCTGGGGATAAATAGCTGATGGGATAGATCTCTGTACTGACCCCTGATATATTTATACATATTAATTAGATCTCCCCTCAGTCGTCTTTTTTCTAAAGTGAATAACCCTAATTTTGATAATCTTTCAGGGTACTGTAGTTGCCCCATTCCAGTTATTACTTTAGTTGCCCTCCTCTGGACCTTCTCCAGCTCTGCTATGTCTGCCTTGTTTACAGGAGCCCAGAACTGTACACAGTACTCCATGTGTGGTCTGACTAGCGATTTAGTGGTAGGACTATGTTCTTATCACGGGAATCTATGCCCCTTCTGATGCAACCCATTATCTTGTTGGCCTTGGCAGCAGCTGCCTGACACAGTTTTTTGCAGCTTAGTTTGCTGTTTATTAAAATTCCTAGATCCTTTTCCATGTCAGTGTTACCGAGTGTTTTACCATTTAGTATGTACGGGTGACTTGCATTTTTCCTTCCCATGTGCATAACTTTACATTTATCAGTGTTAAACCCCATCTGCCACTTATCTGCCCAAGCCTCTAATCTATCCAGATCCATCTGTAGCAGTATACTGTCCTCTTCAGTGTTAATTACTTTACACAGTTTAGTGTCATCTGCGAAAATTGATACTTTACTATGCAAGCCTTCTACAAGATCATTAATAAATATATTGAAGAGAATAGGGCCCAATACTGACCCCTGAGGTACCCCACTAGTGACAGTGACCCAATCTGAGTGTGTATGTTAATAACCACCCTCTGTTTTCTATCACTGAGCCAGTTACTTACCCACATACAGACGTTTTCTCCCAGTCCAAGCATTCTCATTTTATATACTAACCTTTTATGTGGTACAGTGTCAAATGCTTTTGAGAAGTCCAGATATACGACATCCATTGATTCGCCGCTGTCAAGTCTAGAACTTACCTCCTCATAGAAACTGATTAAATTAGTCTGACATGACCGATCCCTCACGAAGCCATGCTGATATGGCGTTATTTGCTTATTTCTGTTGAGATGCTCTAATATAGCATCTCTCAGAAAACCTTCAAACAGTTTACCCACAACAGATGTTAAACTTACCGGCCTATAGTTTCCAGGCTCTGTTTTTGGCCCCTTTTTGAATATTGGCACCACATATGCCATGCGCCAATCCTGTGGGACATTCCCTGTCAGTATAGAGTCTACAAATATCAGAAATAAAGGTCTGGCTATGACATTACTTAATTCCTTTAGGATACGGGGGTGTATGCCATCCGGTACTGGCGATTTGTCTATTTTAATCTTTTTAAGTCGCTGATGTACTTCTTCCTGGGTCAGACAGGACACTTTTAATGGGGAATTTATTTTTGCATTCTGCATGTCATCTGACAATTTATTTTCCTCAGTGAATACATTGGAGAAAAAAATATTTAACAGCTTTGCTTTCTCCTCATCGCTCTCTGCGACTTCCCCCTCATTACTCTTTAAAGGGCCGACACCTTCAGATTTATACTTTTTAACATTTATATAATTGAAGAACATTTTAGGGTTAGTTTTACTCTCTTTGGCAATTAATCTCTCGGTCTCTAGTTTGGCCGCTTTTATTTGTTTTTTACATGTTCTATTTTTTTCCTTATAGTTTTTCAGTGCTTCCGTGCTCCCCTCCTGTTTCAGTGAATGATATGCTTTCTTTTTGTCATTTATTGCTTTCGTTGCAGTTCTATTTATCCACATTGGTTTCTTTTTGTTCCTTAACCTTTTATTCCCATACGGTATGTACCTCTCACAATGAGATTTTAGGATGTTTTTAAAGATATCCCATTTTGTGGCTGTATTTTTATTTTTGAGGACTTTGTCCCAGTTAGTTTGGCCTATGGCCTCTCTTAGTTGGCTAAATTTAGCTTTTTTGAAGTTTGGTATTTTTGTTCCTCCCTGTAGAAACGCTCTTTTGAATGATAATTGGAAGGTTATTACTTTGTGGTCACTATTTCCCAGGTGTCCCCCAACCTGCACGTCTGTTGTTCTGTCCGGCCTATTGGTTAATACTAAGTCCAGGATGGCCGTCCCTCTAGTCGGGTCCTGAACCAGTTGGGAGAGGTAATTGTCTTTGGTTATTGCCAAGAACCTGTTTCCTTTATGAGATATACAAGTTTCAGTTTCCCAGTCTATATCTGGGTAGTTGAAGTCCCCCATAATAACCACCTCATTATGATTTGCCGCCTCATCTATCTCGTTTAGTAATAGATTTTCTGTGGACTCTGGTATATTAGGTGGTTTATAGTAAACTCCTATTAGTAATTTATTGTTGTTTTTAGCTCCATGTATCTCTACCCACAGTGACTCCACATGTTCATGTCCCTCACTTATATCTTCGCGGAGTGTGGGCTTTAGACCGGACTTTACATAAAGGCAGCCCCCTTCCCCTCTCCGGTTTTGACGATCCTTTCTAAACGGACTGTAACCCTGTACATTAACTGCCCAGTCATAGCTATCATCCAGCCATGTCTCAGTTATTCCCACTATGTCATAGTTCTCCTCACACATCACTAATTCCAGTTCACCAGTTTTATTAGTCAGACTTCTGGCATTAGTATACATACATTTGAGAGGTTTATGTATATTTTTTACCCTACACCTTTCCTTCTGAACTGTTCTAGTCCCTCCTTCCATTCCTCCCCCAGTCCCATTACCTTGCCCCCGGTCTCTATCTGCGCTATCTTCCCGTCCTATAACGTGATCCAGGGAGTTATTCTGATGGCCTGATTGGAGTCGGGAAGGAAGTTTATAGTCCCCTAAAGTGGAGAAAATTGGCTTCTACCTCACAGGGTTTTTTTTTCTTTTTTCTTTTTGCCTTCCTCTGGATCAACTTGCGGGATAACAGGCCGAACTGGATGGACAAATGTCTTTTTTCGGCCTTATGTACTATGTTACTATATGTACTATGTTACTATTATAGAAGTAGAGAAATTGAAACTTGAAAATTTGCAATTTTTTGGGTAAATTTTTAGTATTTTTTTAATAAATAAAAATTAATTTGTTTTACTTTATTTTACCAGTGTCATGAAGTACAATATGTGACGAAGTCTCAGAATGGCCTGGATAAGTCAAAGCGTTTTAAAGTTATCACCACTTAAAGTGACACTAGTCAGATTTGCAAAAAATGGCCTGGTACTAAGGTGAAATAAGGCTGTGTCCTTAATGGGTTAAAGCTCTCCCATTTATCATCAGTATTATTATGTGACAGTAGCTGCTCCCAGTCTATGCCCTGAAATGCTGCCCTCACCTCAGGGAAATTAGCCTTTTTAAATTCAGTGTTTTTGATCTGCCTGACAGAGTTTGCTTCTTATAGTTTAGGGAATATAATTATATTGTGGTCACTATTACCTAGTGTTTCTTGAACAGTAACATTTCCAACAAGCTCTGCATCATTAGAAATTACCAGAACCAACAGAGCATTGCTCCTAGTGGGACCTTCTATAAACTGGCCCATAAAGTTGTCATGCAGCAAGTTGAGGAATCTTTTCTTCTTTGCAGTTGAGGGAGAACCATGACTCCAGTCAATGTCTAAGAAGTTAGAGGACCTTTTTTTTCTCTACGGCTATGAGCTGAGCGCTGCGATTGGCCAGCGCTACAGCATGGGAGAATGAGATGCCGGCAGGTTCCCCTGGGTTGCGCCTAACTATGAAGATACCAGAGGCTATACCGGGAGAATGGAGTGGCGCCCAGGTATAACAGTAAGTGCAGGGAGATCCCTGGGCGCCACTCTCCATGTCTGTATAGTTAGTTTAGATGTTTTATTCTAGTGAAAGGTCCTCTTTAAAATCTCCCATTATGACCACCGTGCCAGCCTGCTCTATTTGGTTATACAATTGCATTTCTATTTCCTCTGTGATGTTAGGGGGTCTATAGATTACACCAAATATAATTTTTTCAGTGTTTATATCCCTTTGAACTTCCACCCCTATGGTTTCCACATCCTCACCATCCGCACCCACAATTGCCTCTTTCACACTTGTCTTCAGATCACTCCTCACCAGGGCCGTCTTTACCAAGGGGCAGCTGCCCTGGGCCCAGTTGCTCCTGGGGGGGCCCAAGGCAGCTGCCTCTTGAGCCCTGCTAGCTACTGCCCCGGGTGTTAGGCTGTCGGCTGTATACTGTGTGGTGGGCTGTATACTGTGTGGTGGGCTGTATAGTGTGGGGGGGGAGTGCTATACTGCTGTACTGTATAGTGTGGGGGGCTGTATTGTGTATAGTTTGGGGTGCTGTATACAGTGAGGTGTTGTATACCGTGAGGTGCTGTATACTGTGGGCTGCTATACTGCTCTACTATATACTGTGGGGTACTGTATAGTGCGGGGTGCTAAACTGCATACTGTGTGGTGCTGTATACTATAGGGTGCTATACTGCATACTGTGGGGTGCTGGGGTGCACTGTAACACTAGGGTGAGCCGAGCCCTGGTCTCCTTCCTGCAGAGCGGTGCCCACTTCCAGCCTGAGCCCAGCTGCCCAGAGCACTGATCCTGAGCCGCTGGAGTCTTCAGAACTGGAAGTATTTACAGTCATTCACTGGACTCTACCAGATGTGTGGATTTTTTGTGTGTGTGTTGTGGTGGAGGGCGTGATTGCATGCTAAGGTGTGGGAAGGCGGGATCCAGGGGGCCCAAGTAAATTTTTGCCCAGGGTCCAATCAATATTAAAGACGGCCCTTCTCCTCACATACAGGCACACGCCACCAACTTTTCTCATGCGAAGAGTCCAATCATGTCTCGGCGTCACCAACTACATCTATGTGTTCTTCTAGTACCGTAGCCTCCATCTCCCCATTTTGCTAGCTAGACTTCTGGCATTTGTAAAAATACATTTTAAATTACTATTACCTGTAAAGTGATTTATACGGGATTTTTTGGTTACCTTGGTTGATGTTTGTATGTAAAAGGTTCTTGTTACCAGCAGTTCTATTTTTCATAAGTGTATAGTTCTGCCCAGTCTTCTCCCTACTTTCTTCACTAACCCCAGCCCCCACTAAATCCCCATTGTCTCCAACTCTCTGTCTACACTATCTACCCCCTTATAAGTATGAACCACCACCTTCCCCCCAGATGCTAGTTTAAAAGCTACTCCAGCAATCTAACTATTTTTTCCCCCAGAGCAGTTGCACCCTCCCCATTAGGGTGCAGCCGGTCCCTACTGTAGAGCCTGTAACCGTCAGAGAAGTTGGCCTAGTTCTTCATGAACCCAAACCCTTCCTTCCTGCACCAGCTTCTGAGCCACTTATTTAACTCTCTAAGCTCCTGTTGTCTCTCTGGTGACGCTCGTGGCACTGGTAGTATTTCTGAAAACACTACCTTGGAGGTCCTGGAATTGAGCTTCTCTCCTAGTTCCCTAAAATCATTTTAAGGACCTTCCATCTGGCCCTGACTTTGTCATTGGCGCCAATAAGTACCATGACCGCCAGGTCTTCCCCAGCCCCACCCAGCATTCTGTCTATGCAATCTGCAATATGCCGAACCCGAGCACCTGGAAGGCAACACACTGTTCAGCATTCACGGTCTCGGCAACAGATGACCCTGTCTGTCCTCCTAATAATAGAGTCCCCTACCTCCAGCATCTGTCTGACCTTTGCTGCACTCCTTTTCCCATCCTTCCTGCAGCGTTCATCTTGCGGGTTACTAGGAGAAACGCCCTGCTGCAGTGTTGCTGGCCCTGGGCTTTCATCCCTAATATCAGCCAAACAGGCATATTTACTAGGGCGTTCCAGCTCAGGACCAGTCTCCCTGGCACTTTTCCCTCTACCCCTTCTTTAGCTGTGCAGCTGAAATATGGAATAATATTGCTGAAAGAGACTTTAGGGAAGCCTAAAATAGACCTGCTCCTTCACAGTTATGATTCTATAATGAAACACAGCCATTATGCAAAAAAAAAATTTCAAAAAGATGATCATAACAAGATGATAATAATCACATTGGCAATGCAGATTTGGTTATTTGACATATTTTGAACCTGCTTCTGTTTTAAGAGTTCTTAAAAATGAGAACAGCATTTTTTATTCTGTTGGCACTATATGCCTAATAAAAAAATAAACATTTATGAAATTTTTTAAGATGTAGTGTAAAGCCATAAATTAGGCAATGCAGTTACGGTTTTTGAAGTGGATCTGTCAGCTGAATATGCTGTTGTATGTGAGGGCAGCATATTGCAGATACATTCTCCTATTAGTTAAATGGCAAAAATAATTTTGTTTTGTTTGGCTAATACGAGTGGTCATAGAATATAGTGAACATACAATTGTGGGCCCCCTGTATATATGATGGGAACATGCCCGTCTCCTCACTGATGGTGAATGGCAGGCTCTGTATTTAAAAAAAAAAAAATCCAGAAAACCGCTTTTAAGTAACTGTGACTTTAGATTGGAAGTCAGAGATGAATATCTACAGTATATATTTTTTCCTGGATTAAAATAATACATTCAATAAACCAAAAAAGGAATCTATGTGTTGCAGCACCCGGAAAACCCGACCCTGAGGAGTTAAAAAAAATAAAAATATCCCTTTCTTCTTAATTACCTTACCGGATATCCAAAGCCTTAGGCCTCTTTCACACAGGCGTCCCAGATTTGCTCCGATGCATCACGCGTGCATTGCGGGAAAACCGCGCGAGTAGGCACGCAATTGCAGTCAGTTTTGACTGCGATTGAGTTCCGATGCTCAGTTTTTTCTGCGCAAGTGAAATGCATTTTGCACACGCGTTAGAAAAAACTGAATGTGGTACCCAGACCCGAACCCGGACTTCTTCACTGGAGTTCAGGTTTGAGTTAAGTGTTCTATTCATTGTATTATTTTCCCTTATAACATGGTAATAAAGGAAAATAATAGGATTCTTAATACAGAATGCTTACTAAAATGTGCCTTGAGTGGTTAAAAAAAAAAATATAAAATTAACTCACCTCATCCACTTGTTCGCGCAGCTGTCATCGTCTTCTTTCAGGACCTGCAAAAGGACCTTTGATGATCCTTCTATCTTCATTCAGCAAATCGGGCCATTTGCGCAAGTGACTCGGAGGGACTCCCTGCCTCCATCTCCACTGCATTCTGCCATGGTGTGTCTGGGTCCTCTTCCTCGTCTTCCTCATGACCCTGTAGCTCCTCTGGCTGGTCCTGCCCCATCTCTCCTGTCACCTGTGTAGAAAAACCACCCATTTCTCTGCACATTGCTTCTGCTCGAATGTCGTTCTCGTCCTACTCCTCTAGTTCAGCCCCCACAGTGCTCATGTCGCCGTGAGATGGTCGCCACGTCTCCTGTCCCCTGGCCAGCCAAATTTAGCAGCATCTGTTCCAGGACATGAATCAGTGGAATTACATTGTTCATCCCGTAGTCCTGGCAACTGACAAATAAAGTGGCCTCCTCAAAGGGTCCGAGCAAACGGCAGGTGTCATGCATGAGCTGCCACTGGCTAACATTGAAGATAAACAGAGGAGTACCTATGTCCGTCTATATCATCAAGAAATCGTATTTGGCCTTTCTCTGTTCATATAATCAGTCCAACATATGGAGGGTGGAAACGTCCCATATCAGCCTATGTTGGGGGACGCCGTTCTGCTGCTGCAGCTCAAGGAGGGTGTGCTTTGCGGTGTACGAGTGGCTGAAGTGCATGCAAAGTTTCCTGGCCATTTTTAGGATGTCTTGCAGATGGGGTGAAGACTTCAGGAACCGCTTTACAATCAGATTGCAGGGCACATGGCTCAGCCCTCCTTGATGCAGCGCCGACACCATGTACTTCCCGTTGTCGAGGAGAAAGCCAGGATTCAATTTCTTGATTAAGTATGCGGAGTAGTTCCTCCCCTTTGTGACTCCGTTCGCCCAGGCAAACTAGGTGCAGAACAGCGTGACACCGCTGTGCCCTGCACATGTGGTATGCTGGAGGGGCACTGTGAATTGTCCCTGCAGTCGAGGTTGAGCACTTGGTGGAGGATGAGGAGGTAGAGGAGTACATTGTCGCAGGACCATCAGCGTGAGAACGTGAAGGCAGAAGTGGCGTCACCTGGCCAAGTTGCTGGTGTGGCTGGGCAGGAACCACATTTGTCCACTGTGGCCATAAAGGACATATATTGTCCTTGACCATAGTTACAGCTCCACACTTCGGCGGGGCCGTGCACTTTGGCAGACACCGACAGGTTCAATGACTGGCCCACCTTCTGTTCTACATATGTGTGTAGACTTGGTACTGCCTTTTTGGCAAAGAAATGACGGCTTGGGACTCTCAACAGCATAAGTCATCAGTTCTTTGAAAGGTGCAAAGTCCACCACTTGAAAAGGGAGGGACTGCAGCACCAGCAACTTGGCCAGGAGCACTACACTCTATAATCAGAACAAAGCCCAATATATGGCTGTCTGTAAAAACACTAACAATTACCTCAAAAAAGAAGAACAGAGCAGCAGATATATAGTACAACAGATAACAAATTTTATTGACCAGTAATTTAAAAGATAAAATAGAATACGGTGCATATATATTAGCAGCATTACATTCACAGGAAAAATGCCCACAGGGCCACTAATCATAATACATCAGGGGAAAATACTCCTGCAAATATAGAGGGATGAAATAAATCCCACAGACACATAAATAAAGTACAAAGGACTTCCAGTTCCGGCGCGCGCATGGCCAGCCGCTAGTGAGAGGCGCTCCGCTCGGCCAGCCCGAATCCAGCGAAATCGCCGCATACCGGGGCTGAGACTAGCCCCCAATACCCCCGGGAACATCGAGGGGCTTCACATGGAAAAGTTTGTGGTCCGGGGCGGCTCGCAGAGGGAAGTTCCAACACTACCCCCGACGGGAGACGAACTGAAAGCCAGGGGCAAGATGGCGCCGGTGTCCGAGAAGCGTCACAGGCTCACCCACTCGACTTCCCAGTCCACACAGAGAAGTACCGAAGCGTCCGGTTCGGAGGACGAAGAGGGGGATTGTGGCCTCATGCCGAAAGGTGATATAACCTCCTCGTGTAAATCTATGGCCATAGAAGTAGCCAAGCTCCTGGCCCGGGACATTAAAGCCTCGCTAGAGGCCACTGTTGCGATGGCTTTGAAACAACTGCAGTCTGAGGTGGCACAACATACCTCTCAGATCACAGAGGTACAGCACAGAGTGGTGCAGGTCGAAGAGGATCTGGAGAAAGCGCAAAGTAATATCGCTGACCTCCTGCGTAGTAACCAGTTCTTAAAGGAAAAGATAGACGATCTAGAGAACCGCTCCAGGAGGAGCAATTTGCGGATCATTGGGTTACCTGAGTCGATCCCTCCGAATCACTTGGCGGACATTTGTGAGGAGGAAATACCGCAGGCTTTGGGGCTGAGGGGCACGTGTGTGGTGGAGAGAGCGCATCGCCTGGGTCCGCCTTTACCGGCGGGGTCGCGCTCTAACAACGCTAGACCGAGGGCGACGATTGTGAAATACTTGAATTATGCGGCCAAGGAGGCCATATTGGCGAAGTTCAGACGTAAAGAGCAACCCCTAATGATCAGGGGTAACAAGATCCTCCTTTTCAGCGACTACTCCGCGGAGGTGGCGAGGCGAAGAAAGGAGTTCACTCCGCTCTGCTCAGTGCTGGCTAAGCACAAGATCAAGTTCGCTCTACTATACCCTGCCACCCTGAGGATTTTCCGTCCGGATGGGTCGATTGATACTTACCACTCGCCAGGGGAGGCAAGGGAAGCGTTGGAGATGGACCCTCTATATTCGGACATGTTCATGTCCTTGTCCCAAAGATCCACGGCATCATCCAGGGGAAGAGGAGCAAGACAGAGCCCGGGCAGATCTATGGCACGTGCAGCGGGAGCTGATCTGCGGGAAGCTGAAAATGAGTGACTGTGAGCGCCTCTAAGCAGAGACTTTACCTGAGGAAGGATCCCTGGCGGGACACGTGAGAGATTAATGGACCTGCTGTTATTTTGAATTTTGGTTGTAGTTGTCTGTTAAACTCAAGACATAGGGCTGGAGGGTGGGGCATGGTGGGAGAAGGATTGGGATGCGGTTGGATTTTAGTGGCGACAACAGCTACACTGTAGAATGCGCGAAAAAAGCGAAGTCTAGAAAATGTATGTTATTGTTGTGGGGCTGGTTGGGCGGGTTGGGGGGGGTTGGAAGGGGGGGAGGGGGGGGGAGGGAGTTATTACTGATTTGAGACACAGTGTAATGCTGATGCCGGTGCCTATTATATATATTACAGGATCGTTTGCTCTACGGGGGTCCTCCTGCAGTGTCCTTCTCAGTGAGTCACCGACATGAAAGTTGCCACATGGAATGTTAAGGGCCTTCGCTCCCCCGCCAAACGTATGGCAGTGCTCCGTTACCTTAAAAAACTGGGCGTTGACATTGCGTTTCTGCAGGAGACCCACTTGGAGGAAGCAGATTTTGACAGGATGCGAAAATTATGGGTGGGTCGAGTAGTGGGGTCACCCTCAGTAGGTAAGAAGGCGGGTACTTTAGTGATTTTTCATAAGCGTTTGCGTTTTGATGTACTGTCCACGACAGCTGACACACTGGGGAGATGGTTTCGTTTGGAGTTAAACTCGCCAGTGGGTCAGTTAGTGGTCCACAATGTTTACGCCCCTAATGGCTCCCAGGCAGCGTTTTACGAGACCCTAGAGAGGGACATTATCTCAGAGCACTCACAGCTGCTGTTGGTAGCGGGCGACTTTAATAGGGTACATAGTGAACAGGAGGACAGAAAGCGGGGGACACTTGCAAACGCAAATAAACGGCAGAGAAGTCAGACGCTGCTTCCGTTAATGCAAAATACGGGGCTGCATGACACATGGCGGTACTACCATCCGGAAGACCGCGAGTATACCCATTTCTCTCATGCCCAGGGGTCATGGTCCAGGATTGACTACCTATTAGCGTCAACAGTCTTGTTGTCTAAAGTGAAAAAGGTGGAAATTGCCGATCTGTTAATCTCGGACCATGCCCCAGTGGTTATGGAGCTCAGGGACGCAGTCCCTAGGGGACAGGATTTTATCTGGCGGATGCCGCAGCACCTGTTAAGAGATAAGGAGTTCACTGACAAAGTAAAAGGATGGTGGTGGGAATATGCGCAAGATAATGCGGAGCATGCGGCCAATCAGCGCTTATTCTGGGACGCGGCTAAGGCGGTACTGAGGGGTCGGATTATGTCGCATACAGTAGGGAAGAAGCGCGAGGCGAGAGAGCGGTATGACCAAGCCACGATGGAGGTGCGGGAAGCCTATACCAGATTTTTGCAGAATCCCACAGACCCCAACAAATTGGCCTGGGTGACGGCTAAACACAACTTTGATTATTGCCAGGAGACGCGGGAAAAATGGACGGGGGACTATCAAAAGGCGAAATTTTTTCGTTTCGGTAATAAGGCGGGTCGTTTGTTAGCCAATTTAACACGCCCCTTCACCGCACACTCTATGCTGCATCCTCTGAAAGATAGAACAGGAAGGTTATGCACCCAACCGAAAGAGATGGTAGATATCCTGGGAGAATTTTATCAGGCCCTCTATTCTAGGGATCCGTTTGATCCTGCGGAAGCTAGGAGTATTCTGGATAAAATTGACTTGCCACGATTACCGGAGGAACGGTTAGAGGCCTTAAATGGGGAAATTACGGAAGAGGAAGTTGGGGCGACCATAAAATCCCTCTCGAACTGTAAGGCGCCGGGTCCAGACGGGTATCCTGCGGAATTTTATAAGTCAATGAACCAAGAATTGGTCCCGACCCTGACCAAATTGTTTAATAGCGTTATGCTGGGGGGGAGCCTACCTGATTCGGGCAAGATGGCATATATTAAGGTCCTCCCGAAACCGGGGAGGGACCTGAACCTGCCGAGTGCGTATAGGCCTATTTCTTTGATAAACCAGGATGTCAAGATCCTGTCCAAACTCTTAGCCACCAGGTTGGCATAGTGCGTACCTGAACTGATTGGCCCTCATCAAGTGGGGTTCATGAAGGGGAGGTCGGCGGTTACAAATATTCGCAAAGTATTAGCCAGTCTACACGCGAGTGGGGAGGTGAAAACAGCACCATGTCCGGCGTTGCTTGCGATTGATGCCGAAAAGGCTTTTGACAATGTCAACTGGCAATGGCTGGACATGGTGCTGGACAGGTTCAACGTCACGGGTCATTTTAGGAATTACCTAGGGGCGCTGTATGAGGATCCCCAGGCGAGAGTAAACATACCCGGCTTCCTGTCCAGGTCTATAGTACTGGGCAAGGGAACCCGTCAAGGCTGCCCCCTGTCTCCGTTGCTCTTTAATTTGGCGATGGAACCTTTGGCGAGGTGGCTGACCCACTCGGATTTATTTGACGGAATCAGAATAGGGGGTAAGGTGCTAAAAGTTAGCTGTTTTGCGGACGACATCCTGCTGTATATGGGGGCTCCAGAGGCCCAGTTGGGGAAGGTGTTGGAGGCATTAAGCGCTTATGGGAAAGTAACGGGTTATAGGGTCAATGTAGACAAAAGTCAACTATTGTTTTTGGGGCGAACACCGGAATTGGGGGCCTGCACGATGAGTGGGGTTGAGATTCGGAAAGATTATATAACTTATCTGGGCATCAAGATCGGTCGCACCCCGAGCTCGCTGTATACACTGAATTATCCCCCTCTTTTCTTGAAAATAGAATCTGAGTTAGAAAGGTGGCGGGATCTGCCCTTGTCTCTCTGTGGTAGAGCCCACTTAATCAAGATGATGAGCTTCCCGAAATTACTTTACCCACTTCAAATGATACCTCTGCTACTGAAACATGTGGATGTGGTGAGGATGCGGCGGGCGTTTAACCGCTTCCTGTGGAAGACCAAACGACCGCGTATCGCCTATGCCAAGCTGACTATGTTACGGGATGAAGGGGGGTTGCAACTTCCTGATATCCGCCACTATAATCTGGCGGCGCTGTTTTAGGCACGCGCGAGATTGGGTATGGGATACTGCTTTCTACTCGGCGACTTGGCTCGAAAAAGAACTTGCTGGCAGGGAAAATTTAGAAGCCCTACTGCATTCCAGGCTCAGGGACATCCCGGCGCCGATTAAGCAAGCCGTCTTGTTAAGGGATACCATAGTGGCGTGGAAGGTCATTAGAAAGATTTACGGGCTCCCATGTTACATTTCTCCTAGAATGCCGCTGTGGTCACTCCCGGCCTTCCCCCAGGGCAGGGAGAATGCTCTGTTTCAGGTATGGAGGAACAAAAACATCGTGAAACTTAGTGATTTATTGTTGGAAAACACGGTCCAATGGTTGTCGTGGGACCAGCTCAAAAGAAAGTATGACATGCCAGACGCACAGTATCTTCCTTACCAGCAGATCAGGAGTTATTGTAAAACTCAGGCGAGTTCTTTGGGAGAAGTGGAGAACCTGGCCTGGTTTGCGGCTCTGTTGGGCAATAGTGGTTCCCACATGTCCCTGTCGGAACTGCACAGTAGGCTTCACAACATTCAAACGATAGGGCTGGTGAAAGGGGCATACAAGCTTTGGGAGAGGGAATTGCTGGAGGGGAGAAAAGGGGAGGGGAGGGGAGAAAAGTAAAAATGAGTGGAATGGAAAAATGTTGTGAGACGATCAATGTTCTTTGCTTGCGCAATGTATCTTACTTCTTTTGGCATCAACGTCTGTATGGTATGTATTGTCTGCATTTTTCCACTTCAATAAAAAGAAGTTTAAAAAAATAAATAAAAAATAAAGTACAAAGTGCCACAGTACCAATAAATACATGCAGGAGACAGTTGTATAAAGTATACAAACCAATGTAGTCCTAGTCCCGACACGTGTTTGGTAGTCGCTTTCTCAAGGGATATGTGTGATGTGTGCTCACTACCTATATATACCTTCTTCATTAGGTTGATTAGATACACATGGGAAAAAACGAATGTAATCAAAATAGGAGAGGAGAAAGAGTAAGTGGCATGCGTTCCAGGCTGGAACACACATCACTACTTCTAGTTCCTCAAGTGTCCGGACACATGTTTGGGAGATTCTTCATCTGCAAGGAGGTGAAGATAGAAGCATAATTCACATGTGGGAAAGGGATACATATAGACTGAGCCAAGCCAAAAATATATTAAACAGGACGGTTCCACGGCATCCCCCTTCATAACGGCACCAAAATGGAGGTTGCTCCCCTTGTCGCTCGCCTCCTTAGTGTTTTCCTGTCCCTACAGGACGGGAGGATGCATGGATGAAGAGGGCTGGTCAATCGGACCTCCTGTGGTCTCCTTCCTCCTGGCGTTAACCCCCTCCCAGGCCAGTACTCTCACCGTTTGGGAGTCCCCTGTCCTGGGTCTGAGGTCCCCGAACCAGTTCGACTGCTCGGGGGGCTCTGAGCAGGCTGTGGGCTCTTTGCTTATGCAGTTATGTCACAGGCCAGCTGGGCTTGGAGCGCTGTTTGCAGCTTGCTGCAGCAGCCGGCAATAATGGAGCTAACAGCGCAGGGCGGTGCTGTAGTAGAGGGAGTTCTTTCCACACGTGAAACGTGTTTTCCTGTGAATGTAATGCTACTAATCTATATGAATGTATTTTTAAATTACTAGTGTAATAAAATTTGTTATCTGTTGTACTATATATCTGATGCTCTGTTCTTTTTTTGGGTTAATTGGCCAGGAGCACATTCAGCTTCTGCCCCGTTGGATGACTGCACACATACTGTTGTCTCTTGGCAATCGCTTCGGTGATCGATTGCTGACGGAATGACTGACAAGTAGGAGGAGCAGGAGCATCAGGACCATCAGATGTCTGTCCTTCCCATCATCTGATGGTCCCATCATCAGGACCATCAGATGATGGGAAGTACAGACAGCTCCCTTCGGCTGAGGTGGTGGAGCCTTGAATGCATGAAACTGGGTGCATGCCACTGGGTGATGCAGCGGTTGCTGCGACAGGCTGGACCACCACATCGGAGCCACAGTTCTCCCAGGCCACTTTATGGTGATGCTGCATGTGTTGATGCAGGGCCGTGGTGCCAACATTGGCACCCTGGCCACGCATCACCTTCTGCCCACAAATTCAACAAATGGCCATGTTCACCTCCTCAGGCGGCCTAACAAAAAATTGCCACCGCTGAGTATGGCATTTTCCCCCTGACACTCCACGCTGACTGCCTGCTACCGCTGCCTCCGTGAACCCCTGCACCGCTACTGTCCAGGCCGGTAGGCTCCTGCAAAGTGGGTTGTCTACCCCAGGCATGTTTGGCTCCCAACCTGCCACTGTTGCCACCCTGCTGACTCACTGCCACTCTGTTGTCTTAGCCGCTGCCTCATGCGCAAGCTGCCACCCTCAAATCCGTATAATGATGATGAAGCCCCTTCTTCACCCTGCTCCCAAGTGCGATCAGTTACAGCATCATCATCATCATCCGTTACTGTCTGCATGTCACTGATGTCTCCCTCAACGGTCTCAGGACCAGGAGCCTGACCACTCACAACCCCTGCTCCTGCGCGACTCTCATCATCACTACTTTCCCTCCTACCGGAGGAAGCGGCAGATGTCTCCTCCAGATCTTGGCTGGGCAGTAGCTGCTGACTGTCCTCTAGTAGCTCGTCTTTGCTGAAAAGTGGAACCGAGCCTACGGCATATAATACTTCTCGTGCTGAAGGAACTGAAAATGACAGAGGAAGGTTCAGGACAGGTAGGGGCACAGGGTCTGCTCCCGGGCCATGCCAACTAAGCGTCGTGTCAGAGGAACCTACCGAAAGGGAGCTCCTCAGGCCTCTCACTATGACTCCTGCTGCTACCCCCCTTCTTCTGCTGCCTGCAATAGAAACATTTTGCCCACTTCCTGTTTCCTTTGTAGGGCCTGTCACCTGTCTGTCTGACATACTGTATAATACAAGAATTACATTAAAATTAAAATAATACCCCCCAAAAAGGCTATAGTACAATGTTACTTTACCGCTGAACAGCAATTAAGACATATCATTTTTTTTTCTGATTAATAAACTCCCCCCCCCCAAAAAATAAAATAAAAAAATCACCGCTAATGGGCTGTACATAAATTTCCTTTTTCTACACTATGTACAGTACAGACCAAAAGTTTGGACACACCTTCTCATTCAAAGAGTTTTCTTTATTTTCATGACTATGAAAATTGTAGATTCACACTGAAGGCATCAAAATTATGAATTAACACACGTGGAATTATATACATAACAAAAAAGTGTGAAACAACTGAAAAAATGTCATATTCTAGGTTCTTCAAAGTAGCCACCTTTTGCTTTGATTACTGCTTTGCACACTCTTAGCAAAAGTATTGCTAATGCAAAAAAAAAAAAAGGACTGGATCTAAAACAGAGATGACACATGAATGGAATATTTGTATGTCTTCTTTGTTTTGTACCCTTTTGGCTACCAAATCATAAGCCAATTCTGATGGGACCATACAGGGTCAAACAAATGATTGTCAGCCAGGCCAAAAGGCAAAATAGTGGCCAAGACATGAAGTGGGGATGGTGGGAACAGTATGAGGAGACCACAGAGTGGCCCAATGATGAGGTCTGGAGGTTGCGGCAGCATCAGGAGACCACAGAGTGGCACAATGACAGTGTGGAGGCGGCGGCAGCATTAGGAGGCCACAGAGTGGCACAATGACAGAGTTTGGAGTTTGCAGCAGCATGAGGAGGACACCGAGTGGCACAATGACAGAGTCTGGGGGTGCAGCAGTAGCAGCATCAGGAGAAGGCCACTGAGTGGCACAATGACAGAGTCTAGAGGTGGCATCAGTAGGAGGCCATCAAGTGGCACAATGACAATGAGTCTGGAGGTGGCAGCAGCAGAAGTAGCAGCATCAGGAAAAGGCCACCGAGTGGCACAATGTTAGAGTCTGGAGGTGGCAGCAGAAGCAGTATCAGTAGGAGGCCACAGAGTGGAACAATGACAGAATCTGGAGGTGGTGGATGCAGCATCAGGAGAATGCCACAGAGTGGCACAATGACAGAGTCTGTAGGTGGCGGCAGCAGCAGTAGCAGCATCAGAAGAAGGCCACCGAATGGCACAATTACAGAGTCTGGAGGTGGCGGCAGCAGCAGTAGCAGCATAAGGAGAACGTCACCGAGTGGCACACTGACAGATTCTGGAGGTGGCGGCAGAAGCAGCATCAGAAGGAGGCCACAGAGTGGCACGACGACGAGATTGTGCAGGTGGCAGCAGCATGAGGGGGCCAGAGAGTGGCACGACGACAAGAGATTGTGGAGGTGGCAGCAGCATGAGGAGGCCACAGAGTGGCCACTTCGTCTATTCATTTATAGGGAATATGGAACAGAACAGAAGGTTAAAATTTCTCAACTTTATAAAGTGTTGCTTAAAACACAATTTAATAATACACATTCTCCGACACAAAAGGCTTGGCAAATTGATTGTCCGGGAATTTCTCTCGAAAATTAGGATAATATATTTGAAAATTTAAGTTTACTTTCTCATAATTTTAATCAAATTTTGGTTCAATTTAATATTCAATATTTAATAATAAAAATTAAGTGTTGCCTAAGACAGGAGAGAATCCGTCAGTCTTCTGTTTATTCAACAAAGTGGTTACGATGGAGAAAGCATTCCAAAAAACATTTTCTTTCTACCTGGAGACGAATACTGTCAAGATTGATGCAAGTGTGGTATCGGCTGCTCATCGACCCAGATACTTCTGGGGGAACCTGCCTGGCATGAACAGGCCTCTAGTAGCTACAGACAATGAGAAGACAAAGCGTCAAGATAGCTTTGAGCCCGGAAGTCACGAAGTTCATCATGATACGTCACTAAAGATCTTACCACATATAACCGCAGCACTGAATGCTGAATAAATTTTGTTTTTCGACCAAAATACTTCAATAAAGATTTTACCACATATAACCGCCGCCGACCTGAACTGAGAATGTATTTGTCTTTTTGTACTGAAATAGAGCACTAAATGTTTGCAAGACATATAACCGCTGCCAACGTGAAGTGAGAATTTATTTTTCTTTTTGTACTGAAATAGGCCACTAAACGCTTTTGACACATATAACCGCCACTGACGTGAACTGAGAATGTATTTTTCTTTTTGTACTGAAATAGGCCACTAAACGCTTTCAAGACATATAAACGCCGCCGACGTGAACTGAGAATGTATTTTTCTTTTTTTCACTGAAATAGGCCACTAAATGCTTTCAAGACATATAACCGCCGCCAACGTGAACTGAGAATGTATTTTTCTTTCTGTACTGAAATAAGCCAGTAAACGCTTTCAAGACATATAACTGCAGAAGTGAACTGAGAATATATTTTTCTTTTTGTACTAAAATAGGCCAGTAAATGCTTTTAGCAGAAATAAATGCACCAATGAAGTGTATAAATATGTTTCTTTCTCTACTGAAATAGGCTACTAAACCATTTTTCCACAAATAACTGCACCAGTGAAGTGTGTATATTTTTTTCTTTCTGTAATGAAATAGGCCACTGAACGCTTTTGCCACAAATAAGTGCACCAGTGAAGTGCGTATATATTTTTTCTTTCTATAATGAAATAGGCCACTGAACGCTTTTGCCACAAATAAGTGCAACAGTGAAGTGTGTATACTTTTTTATTTCTGTACGCTTTCAACACATATAACTGCAGAAGTAAACTGCGTATATATTTTTCTTGTTTGAAAAGATATAAGCCACTAAAGGCTTTTCAACATAGCACTTGCACCCCAAGAACAAATTGCTGGAATGACAGAGCTGTATAATGGCTATTTGGATCCCCAAATAATCTTTCCCTGCACTTGTAAATCGCTTTTATGGCACTGTTCCTAGCGCCTTCTGACATCAAACCCTGCACTAAGATTCTGTGAAATGATTCCTCTCTATCCTTTCCCTGCACTTATAAATAATTTTTTCAGTTTTTTTTTCACAATCAGGTTTATCCAATTTCTGTCCCTAGCGCCTTCTCACGTCTGTTCCTGCACTGAGAATGCTTGAAAATGTCTGACTCAAAGATGGCTGGCGTATTTATAGGGCTGTGACATCACAGGGCTGGCTGGCTGCTGATCGACTGCATGCATGGCCTTATGGGTCAGCCCGCCTTCAAAGAGTTCTTTGCCCCATGTCCTCACACGTGTAGCCGCCATTGTAGCCGCCACTTTAAGAAAAATTGTGATTCATTACCACAAAGCGCAAGGAAATTCGCATTCATTGCGAATCACATTTTTACTGAAATTCAGATCGTATTCCACTCCTTCAGCTTTGATTTGCTCATCTCTAACCTTGACTAATCCTTCCCTGAACTTGTAAATCGTTTTTTTTTTAGCACGATTAAGGTTTTCTAACACTGTCCCTAGCGCCTGCTGACGTCTCTCCCTGCACTAAGCACACTGGAAAATGGCAGAATCCAAAATGGCTGAGGCTATTTATAGGGCTGTGACATCACTGTGACATCGGTGCAAATCAAATTTTTCCTAAAATTCTGATCGAATTCCACTTCGTCAACTTCAATTCACTCATCTCTAGTCAGCAAGAAGTCACACACTATAGAGCCTAGAATACTAACTAAAAACTCAGGCATGGTTGATAGGAGACTCCTAGCACTGGGACTGAACACAGAGACAGAAATCTCATTGGCTCGGTTTCCAGTCACTCTGGCAATTCAATTTGGTTCCCTTTAAGAGAGCAAATGCAACACAACTGCAGTACCAGACGCAGGCTATTGACAAAACATTGTTTTTGTTTTCTAATCCCATGCTGCACGTTTACATTTGGAAACTGCAGAGGCACTATTTGACAGGGGAAAAAGTTTAACAGTGACCCTCAACAGGTCACTATCGGTTTGGCTTTGATGTAGTAGGTAATCCATCTTTCCTAGGTGCAGATGAGATAGATAGAAAGCATAGTTTGCAGACAAAGCTTCCTGCAGTCATAGGAGGATCTAAAGTTTGTCAGCGAAATGGCGATGGATCAACTACCGGGCAAAACTGGTTGTGCTCTTAATCAACCAGGAGGATTTAGAAAATCAATGGAGCAATCAACTGGTTACAAATCATGCAGGGTTGTGCTTTGAGCGCAACATTGATGTCAGTTGGAAATCAACTGGCGCTGTAGCTCTCTCCTGCTGGGGACCTCAGACTCAGCCTCTGTGGAGGAGGGTAGATCTGTGCAGTGGGAGCTGGAGGACAGATGCCTAAGAATGGCCAGATGCAAATGAAAGAAGATAGGTCATGTTGATGGGTTTCATGGCACTTGTTACCACTGGTGAGGAAAGACGACTTGTGGTCCATCATCAGAACATTGTGTATCAGGATGTGGAGATCGAATGTATGATCAAGGCCACTTACCAAACCAAGAAGTACTGCGGGCACAACGCAGATATAAGATTGATAACTGGAGGTCCACAAGATGTGGTGCTGCTCCTGTCTGTCAAGACTTCTGAGTAGGCCTCCATCGGAACACTTGCAGTGGCAGGGTTGGCCTCAAAGCTATCCTGGGTCCCCTTGAAACCGCTGAGGTGTCATCATATGTTGATGCTCTCCAGAAGGGATGGTAAGCATGGTGCACCCCAATGGGAAAAAGTCCAGTGTGCTTCTTTACTGGAGGAACCCATTTGCAAAACAGTGTAGGCAAGGCACTGAGCTGGCTTCCCCCCTCTGGCAGAAAAAGTTTTCATGTTAAGGAAAGGCCAAAGCTAGTCCCACTCTCTCAGAAGGCTATTTCCCTTGCCAAAGGCTGGTGGCCCAGGGTCTGTGGCTCAGTCATCCAGTTGGCTCCTTGGTCACAGGGCTGGCAAGCCAGGGTCTGTGGCTCAGCATACCCATCTCAATGTCTTCTTCTAGTCACTCATGCAGTCTGTCAGAGTCCGTCCTGCTAAGCACTGGTTTCTATCTGCAAACAACTAAGGGCTTTAACTGCTCTCCTTATATACAGTTTTCAGCTGAATTAGTACATTCTAGTTGAGGGTGTGGAATGGATAAACACAGCCTAAACAGATACATTGTTACAATTTCTGTCTACGAGACACATGTGTAGAGTTTCAATGCAAGTCTATGGGAACGACTGTTTCACACTGCCAACATTAGTTCTGGCAAGCTGTTCCGGCAGAGATCAGCCTAACGAAGCTATGTGGATCTGGCTTTGCCAGATGTTATAAGAAGGTCTGCCATTCCCTTTGACTATAATGGAGTTCGATGGAGATCCGGCCGCTAGCCAGGAAATATGCCGGGATTTGGCCAGACAAATACAGCTATGTGCAGCTAGTGAGTTAGTAACAATAGGTACAAAAAGTCCACAAACATCCATATTACAAAGTACTCTTGATCCAGTGCATTACAAAATGACGATGCACTGCTACTGTGGCAGAGATAACTAAAGAAGTCCAGGGCAGCAGCAAACCGCTCACTACATCTTAGCTTCCTAGACTATGGTGAATTTGATATCTGAGGAAGAAGGATTTTAGGGTTAACCTGAATTTCCAGGGTTTTTTAGGTGTTAATCATTTCATAGAGCTATGGGGGAGTCGTTTCCTAATTTTTTTTAAAACTCATTAGCAATTACTGAAATAATACATTAAATCTTGATTTACATTAATCATTATTTATTGATTTGTGTCTCCATTGGTATTTAGAGCCTCAGAGCACAAAACAAGAGAGTCAGTTCACCGACTGTACCCATAGTATGAAAATGGCTCAAAGCTATAAATAAGCAAACCTGTTGTGTATGGGAGGAGATTTCTGCAAACTGAATATACTGCTCGTTGCAGTCGGGCTAATCAATGGCAGATAGGCAGTTGTTCTCTTTCATGTTTTCAGATTCATAGCTTATTGATCGTATCAGCTGTGTTCATGCAGAACTTCAAATACAGCAACGGCTTCTTCATTCCACACATTGCCAATCTTCGCTGGTGCTTGATCTACACAGGTTCCCAGTTGTTTCTTTGCAGGAGAAAAATGTCTCTGTCCTTCCCTGGTGATAGGCAATTTGGCACAAGATCTTGTAGTTTGGCACTGCCCATACAAGTACCCTGAGTATAGTCAATGACCTCTGCACTTCTGTGTGCTGTAGATAAACACTGGCAGCATGGACATATACTTATCTGCAGGAAAAAGCTGCTAAAGGTCCAGACTACAAGACTGCCTCCTGTTTTCACATCAAGATGTTTGAGGCTAGCACACAAATCATGCTATAATTTAGGAGTGTGTGTCCTCAAAGGGAATCGGTCACCTCCGGTAAACCCTTATATGTGTAAGTCGTGTACCGGGGTGGGCTCCCCAGGATACAGTGAAGTCACGAACGAGGAAAGCAACCCCAACACCAGCTTTTGTCAAAACAGAATTTTACTTACATGTGGTAATAAACACAACCGCACATGTTGAGAACATACAATAAATGTACATACACCCAGCCCGAAGGCTGAGACCCTTGTGCTGCACAGCACGGCACCCTCCGATGGATAAAGGAGAAAAGTGCAGTAATTTACCTACTGGCGGGCACAACTAAACTGCCAGATCTTACCTGTTATTACCCTAAAAACAAGAACCACTGTATGGGTGTGTGTTACGGGCTATCCTGCGGTGCAGCACAACAACTTACAATCTTACCAAGTTCTACAGTATTCCCCCTCTTATAACTGGTCCTGTAGCACGTGCCTGAGTATTCCTCTTGAGCAAAAAAACGCCAGCCTGGATTGAGTTTGTGAGAATTTTATCAGCTCTCCAATGTGAAATGTCACTTTAAGTTATGGAGATCTTGAAATGAACAGTATTAGCACTTGTGGCCTGACACAAACAGAAACCCTAACTAACTACAGACCTGGTCTCTAGGCACCAACACTGTGATGAGGTGTGTGCACGATCTTACCATCCCGGGTCTGCTTTTCATCCGCTGGTGACTAGAGATATAGCGAACATAAAATTTTCAGTTTGCGAACGGCGAACATGAATTTCCGCAAATGATCGCGAAGGTGCGAACCGGTCGAACCGCAATAGACTTCAATAGGAAGGCGAATTTGGAAACCCACAAGGACTCTTTGTGGGCACAATAGTTATGGAAAAGTTGTTTCAAGGGGACTAACACCTGGACTGTGGCATGCCGGAGGGGGATCCATGGCAAAACTCCCATGGAAAATTACGTAGTTGACGCAGAGAGTGGTAAGTTTAAATCGCAATGCGATTTATAGAACTTGAATTAATCGCATTGCGATTTCAACTTTCTCAAATCCGACAGTACATTCTAGCATGGAGTCGTTCCCATGGTGATGGGGACGCTCCAGGAGCACGGAAGTCGGCAGAAGTTCTAAGTTGAAATCGCAATGCGATTTATAGAACTTGAATTAATCGCATTGCGATTTCAACTTAGAGCTGGGTTCCTAATGGTTGTATTGCTAGAATATAACGAAGATTGAGAATATAGTGCTATATTCAATCTAAGTTGTAATTGCAATAAGAATAATGCAGGTTATATTAATCGCATTGCGAATTCAACTTGGAGCTGCTGGGTTCCTAATGGTTGTATTGCTAGTATATAACGAAGATTGAGAATATAGTGCTATATTCGTTATATTCTTCAATTCTAGCAATACAACCATTAGGAACTTAGCTCTAAGTTGAATTCGAACGCGAACATGCGATATTTGCCGGGAACTGTTCGCCGGCGAATAGTTCGGAACATCTCTACTGGTGACTCTAAACAGAACAAATGTCTCTCCAACAAGCATGCGGGACCGCAGTGTGTGTTGCTTTGTTCCTCTGCTCTCAGCATATCTGGCAGTAATTCTCCTTCCTCTGGACAGAATCAGGGTCTTGGACACAATTAGCTTCACTTAACTGCAGCTCTGGTCACTGAGGGATGCTCTCACACCTGGCTGCTATCAGATTCTCTGCTCACACATTTCATTAGTTTCAGCTCCCTCTAAGATGGCTGCTCTCTACTTATCTTCTATCCAGACTCTGTGTAAACCCCACCTCTCTCATGAATATGGAGATATATGTGCAGTCTGTAGCTGTATTTAGAAAACAGTGGCATCTTGTGGCCAAACAGCAGACTGTCATTCCAGAACATTTAATTTAATTTACACAGTGTTCAGACAAGGAGAGCTGTTTCCCCATGTACACATGTATAGAAACACCTGTCGCTGAATCAGTAATTTGTATGCTAATATGTACCCCGCTGTGCACCAAAAAATGCATTGAGAGGACTCCTGTGCATGTGTACATAATGGAGAGGACTCCATGAGAAGTCGTCTCTAAGCATTCCAAGGCCAGTTTTTGGGCATATACTGTAGCAAGTATCGACATACAAATTGCTGATCAGGAACATGTTTTATTGTACTTAATATGGTTTTCCAGAGTTGTCAGATTCCGTTCAAAGTATTTGGTATAAGTTCTGTTTGTACAGTAAGAGCATTTCATGCTATTTATCTGTGTACATAGATTGTAACGCTGCAAAACCGAAACGTAAATTCAAAGATGTTTCTGCTACGACGATGAAGGAATAGAACCACCAGTGTTTGAATGCCTCTTGAAAATGTATAATACAAGATGTTCTTATGATACAAGGCCTTTTGTCAGCAGTATGCCAGTGCAGATATGAACTCATATATAGGCAAAGTAGGCCCTACCTATAGGTGACCCTCAGGGGCAGATTAAGTGCATGACAGGCCCAGGGCTGTCTACCCAAAACCCGCCCCCCCCCCCCCCCTTCAATTTTAGTTTTCTTTTTTTTTCTGTATGAAGAGGCTGCGGTGCTTCGTAAGCTCCAGAGTCTCTTCCTAGGCCATAGGACATTGTTCACATGGTCTTGGTGCAGCTCTGTCCCATCTGAGTGATTGGGGCTGAGCTGCAGCACCAAGCACATTGCTATCAAATGGACAGCACTATGCTTGGAGCAAAGTGGCTGCGGCGCTCACTGGGACATCGCGGTCTCCTCAAACAGCTGTTTGGCGGCGGTACCAGGAGTCGTACCCCCACCATCTCATAACTCTCTGAGTACAGATGTCATAGATGTTACCTGCAGTCCTATGTAACACCTATGTAACACCCCACATAATACAGTGAACTATTGTGTTATGTGGGGTGCATGGAACATCTACTACATTATCTGCATACAGAAGGTTATCACTGTTATCTGGGCTGTTACATAAAACTGCAGGTGAAAAATTAAAATTTTAGTTGCCAAATTAAAAATACATATGATTAGGATAAAAAAAAGACTTGGAGGAGAAGATGAGACGCAGGTCACAGTAGTGAGCCAGCTCTACATATAGGGGAATACAACATCACATACCTGTTACATCCAGTGACATCTCCTGTCATGCAGACCTTCTTTTTTCTCTTCTCCTCCGTTTGACCCAGAACGCCATGACAAATTCTTTCAGCCGCATCTTGTCTCTACAGAGTTTGTTACACAGACACGTTAGAGTTCTCATAATTGGGGTCATATATCAAACTGGTGTAAAGTACAACTGGCTTAGATGCCCATAGCAATCAATCAGAATCCACTTTTCATTTTCCAAAGGAGCTGTCAAACAGGAAATGTGGAATCTGTTGCTATGGGTAACTAACCCAGTTCTACGTTACACCAGTTTGATAAATTACCCCAAAGGTCCCTATAGTGTCTACAGCAATTATAATGTCCCCTAGAGTGCCCCCAGTAATAATATTGTGCTCCAGGTAATTGTCACGAGGGTGTCAAGAGCCACGTCTGACTCCGTTATACCCGGGGTCAGGAAGTCGCAGCGGGTGGCTGCGCGCTCTATGTCTAAAGATCACGGTGTTTCTTAGTGTTTGTTTTCTGTGTTTGCATTGCTATCCTTTTTGTCTCACTCAGGGATCCGTAGCTTCTCCTCCTCAGCTGTTTCTTGTCTGCCACTCCCAAACTCCTTATATTCTCCTCTCACACTTCTCTTGTTGCCAGTTATAGAGCTTCCTGCCTGGACATCTATGCTGACCCACTGGAGCTGAGAATCTGGTTGTTGTTCCAGAGTGCTACCCTCCGGATCCCTGTTGGGCTTTTGTTGTCTCCTGTTGTTGCCCTCCTGGGATTATATGTTTAGTTTGTATTGTCTGTCCTCCCCTTGGTGTTTTCCTTTAGAGCTAGTGGTGCGGACTAGTGTTCCCACCGCCCTGTTCACTATCTAGGGCTCATCCTAGGGAAAGCCAGGGTTTTAGGCACGTGATCGGCGTACGGGTGAGGAACCCGTCTAGGGACGACAGGGCAGCCAGGCGCCAGTCGCAAGGTGAGTCAGGGGTCACCACCTTCCCTCTCACTAGGGCAGGGCCTCCCTCTTTTCCTCCCTCCGTGTCACGTATGTGACAGTTACGCCGATCGTGATATTATAACTGGCCCTTATTTTTTTTTGAGAAAAAAAAAATTTTTTAAAAAAATATATACGTTTTTTTTTTCTCTCTACTTAGAATCCAATATGGATCCTATTGCTGCTTTGGCAAAACAGCTTCAAGGCCTGTCTTTGGAGGTGGCGGGATTGAAGGCGTCTGTCCTCCAACAGCAGCAGCAAATGCAGCAGACCGTAAGCCCAGCGGTTGCTATGGGTAACCAGGTTGTTACAGAACCCAAGGTTGTTCTTCCTGACAGATTCTCTGGGGGAAGGGACAAATTTGTGTTGTTCCGTGAGGCCTGCAAATTATATTTTAAGCTGCGCCCTTACTCCTCAGGTAATGAAGAACAGCGGGTGGGGATTGTTATTTCCCTGCTTCAGGGGGACCCGCAATCCTGGGCGTTCTCGTTACCCCCTGGTTCCCAGGCTCTCCAGTCAGTGGAGGGATTTTTTGGGGCTTTGGGTCTCATATATGATGACCCTGACCGTGTCGCCCTGGCTGAGTCGAAGTTACGGAGACTCCTACAGGGAGATCGGCCAGCAGAGGAATATTGCTCAGAGTTCCGCAGGTGGGCTACGGATACTCAGTGGAACGACCCGGCTCTCAGGAGTCAGTTCTGCTCTGGGTTATCTGAAAGGGTTAAGGATGCGCTGGCGCTGTATGAGACCCCCCTTTCCCTTGATGTTGTTATGTCCCTCTCTATCAGGATAGATAGACGTCTTAGGGAGAGATCGAAAATTCCTGAGCAATCGGTAACCTCTCCCAAGCAGCAGTTAGTCTGTACTGACTTGGATGAGCCTATGCAGCTAGGAGGAACTTCTCGTCAGGTCCGTCCTCCTGAGGTTCGCCGTAGGTGGGGGGCTTGTTTTTTCTGTGGGGGGAAGGGTCATTTCATTAATGTCTGTCCCTCCTTTTCCCAAAAACAAAAGACCGCCGGAAAACTACTAACCCCAGGCTGTGCGGAGGATGTCAGCCGGGGGGTATACGTTTCCTCCATACGAACATCTCAATTTGTGTTGCCAGCGGTTATTGTTTTTGGTGTTAAGACGGAGTCTATTTCTTTTTTTCTAGACAGTGGTGCAGGGGTAAATTTGATAGATGCCCATTTTGCCCGCACTATGGGTTTGTCTCTCTGTACGCTGCAGAGACCCATTCCCATATTCGCTATTGACTCTGCTCCTCTGTCTCAGAGAAACCTCACTCACGTTGTCCATAACTTACATCTTCGGGTAGGGGACCACCATAAGGAGCGTCTTTCATGTTACGTTCTGGAGGGCCTTCCCTCTCCTGTGGTATTGGGTCTTCCCTGGTTGGTAGCGCACAATCCAGTGGTGGATTGGCAGGCCAGGGAGATATTGGAGTGGAGTGAGCATTGCAGAGAGAATTGCTTAAATAACAATTGCTTAATCGCCTCCATAGCTTCCCTACCTACATTTATTTCAGACTTTGAGGACGTTTTTTCTGAAAAGGGTTGTCAGAAGCTACCACCTCATCGTCCTTATGATTGCCCGGTTAACCTGATTCCCGGTGCAAAATTACCCAAGTCCAGGTTGTATAATCTTTCGGGTCCCGAGAGACAAGCCATGAAAGATTATATCTCCGAGAGTCTGGCCAAGGGACACATCAGACCCTCTTCTTCACCCGTGGCTGCAGGGTTTTTCTTTGTTAAAAAGAAAGATGGGGGCCTGCGTCCTTGCCTAGATTTCCGTGAGCTAAACCGGATAACCGTCCGAGACCCATACCCTCTTCCTCTCATTCCTGACCTTTTTAATCAGATTGCGGGTGCTAGGTGGTTCTCCAAACTTGATCTTAGGGGGGCCTACAATCTGATTCGTATCAAGGAAGGGGATGAGTGGAAGACAGCTTTTAACACCCCTGAGGGGCATTACGAAAATTTAGTCATGCCTTTCGGTCTGACCAATGCCCCTGCTGTCTTCCAACATTTCGTTAATGATATTTTTAGTCATCTCATCGGCAGGTTTGTAGTCATATAC
Source organism: Bufo gargarizans (assembly GCF_014858855.1). Lineage (NCBI taxonomy): Eukaryota > Metazoa > Chordata > Amphibia > Anura > Bufonidae > Bufo > Bufo gargarizans. The sequence goes on from NW_025334328.1 coordinate 168,864, forward strand.
CTAGATGATATCTTAATTTATTCGGCTGATCTGAAAACACATGAAGTACATGTCAGGCAAGTACTGCAGGTCCTACGGACGAATAAATTATATGCGAAAATTGAAAAATGTGTCTTCGCCGTTCAGGAAATACAATTCCTGGGATATCTATTATCTGCTTCAGGTTTCCGTATGGATCCTGGGAAGGTCCAGGCAATTTTAGATTGGGATCTTCCTGAGAACCTTAAAGCTCTACAACGGTTTTTGGGTTTCGCAAATTTCTACAGAAAGTTTATTAAAAATTATTCAGTGATCGTTAAACCCCTTACTGACATGACTAGGAAGGGGACTGATTTTTCTAAATGGTCTGACGCCGCTAAAATTGCATTTTCCTCTCTAAAAGAGAGATTTACCTCGGCACCTGTCCTAATTCAACCTGATGTCTCCCAGCCTTTTATTGTTGAAGTTGATGCGTCGGAGGTGGGAGTGGGGGCTGTATTGTCTCAGGGTCCGTCTCCTGGCAAATGGCGTCCTTGCGCTTTCTTTTCCAAAAAATTATCTGCAGCAGAAAAGAACTATGATATTGGAAATAGGGAACTGTTGGCGATTAAACTGGCGTTTGAAGAGTGGCGTCACTTCTTAGAGGGAGCAATCCACCCCGTCACGGTAATTACGGATCACAAAAACCTTCTGTACCTAGAATCGGCTAAGCGTCTCACCCCTAGACAAGCTAGGTGGTCGCTATTCTTTACCAGATTTAACTTTGTAATCACCTATCGTCCTGGGGCAAAAAATACCAAGGCAGACGCATTGTCTCGTAGTTTCCCTGGAGGGGGTAATGTTAGTGATCCGGTACCTATTTTACAAAGAGGAGTGGTTGTCTCTGCTGTACACTCTGTTCTAGAGGGAAAGGTGTTAGAGGCCCAGGGGGACGCCCCGGCCTCTTGCCCCTCAGAGAAATTGTTTGTACCGTTAAACCTGCGTCTTGAGTTATTGAAGGAACATCATAATTCGGCACTTGCTGGGCACCCGGGTAGTAAAGCAACCTTGGAGCTATTGTCTCGTCGTTTTTGGTGGCCAAGGTTGCGTCAGGATGTAATAGATTTCGTGTCTACTTGTTCTACTTGTGCACGCGCGAAAGTCTCTCATACACGTCCAGCAGGGTCTTTATTGCCACTTTTCATCCCCAATAGACCATGGACACATCTATCAATGGATTTCATCACTGACTTACCTTTGTCTGCGGGTAAAACAGTTATCTTGGTAGTAGTAGACAGGTTTAGCAAAATGGTACACTTTATTGCGCTACCCGCACTTCCTAATGCTAAGACTCTTGCTCAGGTGTTTATCAGTGAAATCGTGAAGCTTCACGGGGTCCCTTCCGATGTGGTTTCGGATCGGGGAACCCAGTTTATTTCTAAGTTTTGGAAAGCTTTTTGTACCCGTTTAGGGGTACACTTATCCTTTTCCTCAGCTTTCCATCCTCAGTCGAATGGACAGACTGAGCGTACCAACCAAAACCTAGAAACATATTTAAGGTGTTTTGCGTCTGAAAACCAAGAGGTGTGGTCATCATATTTACCGTTAGCCGAGTTTGCCATAAATAATCGCCGTCAGGAATCCACTGGCAAGTCACCATTTCTTGGTGCATACGGTTTTCATCCCCAATTTTGTACTTTCAAAGAGGGGGGGTCTTCTGGGGTTCCCGAAGAGGAACGGTTTTCTTCATCTCTTTCATCGGTATGGCAGAAGGTGCAAGCTAACTTGAAAAATATGAGTGGTAAATACAAATGCATGGCCGATAAGAAACGGTCGCCAGGTCCGGACCTAGGAGTGAATGACTATGTGTGGTTGTCTACTAGGAATATTAAGTTGAAGGTTCCCTCTTGGAAACTGGGTCCTAGGTTCATTGGTCCTTATAAAATTGTAGCCGTCATTAACCCTGTGGCTTTTCGCCTGGAGCTACCTCAGACTTTTAAGATCCATAACGTCTTCCATAAGTCGCTGCTCAAGAAGTATGTTCCACCTCTAGAACCATCACCGCTGCCACCTCCTCCTGTTGTTGTGGATGGTAATCTGGAGTTTCAAATATCCAGAATTGTTGATTCTCGTCGGGTCCGCCGCTCTCTTCAGTATCTGGTGCATTGGAGGGGTTACGGTCCCGAGGAAAGAATGTGGGTTCCAGCGTCAGAGGTAAACGCCAACAGGTTGATTCAGGCTTTCCATGTCTCTCATCCGGAGAGACCTGGTCCTGAGTGTCCGGAGGCCCCTCGTGAAAGGGGGGGTACTGTCACGAGGGTGTCAAGAGCCACGTCTGACTCCGTTATACCCGGGGTCAGGAAGTCGCAGCGGGTGGCTGCGCGCTCTATGTCTAAAGATCACGGTGTTTCTTAGTGTTTGTTTTCTGTGTTTGCATTGCTATCCTTTTTGTCTCACTCAGGGATCCGTAGCTTCTCCTCCTCAGCTGTTTCTTGTCTGCCACTCCCAAACTCCTTATATTCTCCTCTCACACTTCTCTTGTTGCCAGTTATAGAGCTTCCTGCCTGGACATCTATGCTGACCCACTGGAGCTGAGAATCTGGTTGTTGTTCCAGAGTGCTACCCTCCGGATCCCTGTTGGGCTTTTGTTGTCCCCTGTTGTTGCCCTCCTGGGATTATATGTTTAGTTTGTATTGTCTGTCCTCCCCTTGGTGTTTTCCTTTAGAGCTAGTGGTGCGGACTAGTGTTCCCACCGCCCTGTTCACTATCTAGGGCTCATCCTAGGGAAAGCCAGGGTTTTAGGCACGTGATCGGCGTACGGGTGAGGAACCCGTCTAGGGACGACAGGGCAGCCAGGCGCCAGTCGCAAGGTGAGTCAGGGGTCACCACCTTCCCTCTCACTAGGGCAGGGCCTCCCTCTTTTCCTCCCTCCGTGTCACGTATGTGACAGTTACGCCGATCGTGATAGTAATAATACCTGTATGATGTTCCCTAATAGCAATGCACCCACACTACCCCCATTATAATAATTTCCCCCACACTGCTCCATATAGTAATATCCTCCACACTGCTCCATATAGTAATTTCCCTCACCGTGCCCCCATATAGTAATTTCCCCCACACTGCTCCATACAGTAATTTCTTCCACACTGCCCCCATATAGTAATTCCCCCCACACTGTTCCCCATGTAGTAGTTGGACCCCACAAAGTAAATTGCCCCCACACTGCCCTATCAAGTAATAACCCCCCCACACTGCCCCCCATTAAGTAATTTGCCCTGACACTGCAATCTATTAAGTAATTTGCCTTGACACTGCCATCCATTAGGTAATTTGCCCCCACACTGCCCTTCATTAAGTAATTTGCCCCCACACTGCCCCAAATTAAATAATTTGCACCCACACTGCCCCCAATTAAGTAATTTGCCCCCACACTGCCCCCAATTACGTAATTTGCCCCTATGGAAACATTTGCCCCCACTGTCCCTGTAGTAATATGTCCTCTTCTGCCCCCCAAAATTGGCACACAGAAAAAAAAAGGCTAATTCTTACCTGTGTCCAGAATGGTGAGCCAGGCGCTCATACGTCAAAGCCCTGTGCGTGCCCCTATATAGGCGCGCGATGACATCATCATGCATGCCGCGCAATGACTTGACCATGCACGCCAGGCTTTTACCGCCACATAGGCCTCAGGCCTACTAGGCTTGAAGCCTAGGCGGTGATAGGCGCCAGGGCAGGGAACTGTGCCCGCCGTAGTTTGTGGGCATTTGGGTCGGCGTTGAGCTCCCAGCGATGCCAGGCCCGGGGCTACAGACCCAAACGCCCCAATTATTTCCGCCACTGGTGACCCTGTGGGAAAGGTGTCTCCTGAAGGGAATATTTATATGTGAATCCACTGTATATGTATATAAATTACAGTATGTATATTTGCATGTTAGTTACTCATAGTGCTGTGGGATTGGAGGGGGTCCTGAACCTTAAGAAGGGATTCACAGGAGATTATAATGAAAATAATATGGATCTCATCTTGAGTATTGAGGGTTTTGGCAGGAGTTTCTACCTTTTTGGAACTGGTTTTCCCATTATAAACCAGGCAGGTTTGTCCAGCAAACACTGGTCAGCTGATATATTAACACATCCAATGTAGAGATGGCAGCAAGGGAAGATTTCCTCTTAGCCCGGTAACAGGTGGGTCATTGGATTGCAAAAATCCTTATGACCGACCTTTCTTGGGGTTTGAAGATGTCTATCATCTACCATGGAACCGCTATAATCTTGGTTCCCAGACGTCTTGCTGTTTATTTATTTTATGGGTTATGCTGTAATGTCCTCTTTATTAGAAGGAGGGGGAAGTCACTCACCTACATGAATGGACGTCCATTTAATAACATGTTTAAGTCTGAACTTAGCCTGGACTATTTTTAGTAAATCATTTTATTAAAGTAAACTGTTAATAGTATTTGGCTAATATTTAAAGAGAGTCAATCTCTTTATACATTCATTTGCATGACACCTAGCTTTAGTTCTAATTATTAAATCTGTTGATCTAAAGCTCCATTCCCCAATTACTTTTTTCCAATGTGCAATGAGGGAGTCCCTCCCATTTTTTGGGGAAAATTCGGTTAGATCTGAATAAGTTTGCGGCGAATTACGTTAAAAAAATGCTATTTCCTGGCTGCAGAGAGCCTTTATAGTGGTGTTGAACACTGTGTCTTGCAGAAACACGCATAGGGAGTCTGCTGTGGTAGTGAAACAATACTGTGAGTCAGTATGACATGCACATGACAGGAGTCGTTCTTAGAATCACTGCACACTTCACTTATTTGGGCAGTCATGGGGCCAAAACTGACCAAATAACTCAAGTATGAACTCAGCCTTACAGGTCGATGTTAGCACCAAGAAGAAGCGCACTCCTTTTACACCGTCACTAGCTGATTCCACATAGATGTCTACAGAACCTGTTCTATTAAACGCTTATACAAGTAGAGCCCCCCGACAGAGTGGACAGGGTCTCAGAAGTAAGTTAGTGTTGACATCACTGATTAATTTGCCCTTCCTCTGATCCGTCAGAATAATAACCCACAAAAAACTGATCCTGTCTGTGGAGCATTCGCCTTCACTCAGTCAGCATTTGGTCAGTAATCCATCAGTATTGCTAATGCCCCCAGGAGTGGATCCAAAAGAGAGATGACACATGAATGGAATATTTGTATGTCTTCTGTGTTTTGTGCCCACTCCTGATTTTGGCTACCTAATCACAAGCCAATTCTGATGGTACCATACAGGCCTTACAGCTGCTACACAGAGAGGATCCGTTGTGGGTCTCATTTTACCTTCCTTCTGATAGATCAGAGATAAGGTCAAATAAATGATGATGTCAGCCAAGCCTAAAAGGCTAAATAGTGGCCCAGTCATGAAGTAGGGAGGGTGGGAACAGCACAGGGGAGGACTGGCAGCCTTAGTCCTGGGGGGCAAATCTAGTCAAGTGGCCCATTTTTAGCCCCGTCCATCATTAAAAGCCCCTCCTACATATAATAGGCCACTCCCAACACACACTGTACAGCTGACATTTTATAGTTGAGGCCTGTCTCTACACATCATACGGAGAGGGGAGGCCCATCCTGGCTGCACTGCCTGCTTCACATTATACAATAAACAGCAGGCTACAGCCAGGAAGCTCCTCCGCTCTCCTCCCTACCCTGATCCTGCTCAAGACCTGTGGTTCCCCCCACCATCTGCCACCCGCCCATGGCCTGCTGCCCCCTTTCCTCATCCTCACCCAGTTCTGAATCCTCCTTCTGCAAATGGCAGGAGGAGGAGCCGGAGCATCTCCTCTCCTACATAGCGCCCCATACATCTTACATCCAGTGATGTCACCTTTGTTGTAGACGTTCTCTTTCCTCATCTTCTCCATTCAGACCAGACCGCCATGATGATTTTTCTGCCATCTCCCTTCACTGCAGAGATTGAGAAACAGACATTAGTTTCCTGCCACCCCCAATACTATACTGCAGAAACAGTCCCCCTGGAAATACTACTACCACACAGATAGTGCCCCCAATACTGTACCCGCTATGCCCCCAATACTATACTGCAGAAACAGTCCGCCTGGAAATACTACTACCACACAGATAGTGCCCCCTTAAACAATTATTGGCACACAGTGCTCTAAAAAATAACTGCGCCCAGACACTAATAGTATAAAGATAATGTCCCCCAAAAATAATTGTGCTAAGCTGATACTATGCCAGGGTGCCCCCAAAGTAACAATGCTCCCCAAAATCCCACCAATAGAAATAATTCTCTGCCAGAGCACACTTAGTAGTAATAATGCCCCTATAGTGCCCTAGTAATCATGTTCTTCATAGCCCCTAGTAGTAGTAAAGCTCCCCATAATACCCCCTAGTAGTACTAATTTTCCCTATAATATGACAGTACATGAAATACCCCCGCTTAGTGCCCGCAGTTGAGCTAATGTCCCCATAATGTATGCCAGTATAAAATACCCCTATATAGTGCCCCAGTAAATGCCCTCATACTGCTCCTCTCCCCCTTCCCCATAATATGCCAGTAAAAAAATGCCCCTTAGTGCCCCCAGCAGATGCCCCTATAGTGCTCCTCTCCCCCACAATGTACTAGTAAAAAAATGCCCCTTCTTAGTGCCACCATATGCCCCAATAGTGCTCCACTCCCCCATAGTGCCGCTCTCCCCTATAGTGCCTTCCATAATGTGCCAGTAAAAAATGCCCCCTTAGTGCCACCAAATGCCATAGTGCCCCCCATAATGTTCCAATACAAAAGGCCCCTTTAGAGCCCCCACTTCCCCATAGTGCCCCCAAATAATGCCCCTATAGTAGCACCAGATGCCCCATAGTGCTGCTCTCCCCTATAGTGCCCCCCAGAATGTGCCAATAATTTTTAAAAAAAGCCCCTTTAGAGCCCCCAGTTACCCCCATAGTGCTCCTATCCCCCATGGTGCCCCCCCATAATGTGCCAGTAAGAAATGCCCCCATAGTGCCAGCTCCTCCAATAGTGCCATCCCTCCCCCCATAGTGCCAGCCCCTCTATAGTGCCAGCTCCCCCCCATAGTGCCAGCCCCCCATAGTGTCAGCTCTCCCAATAGTGCCAGCTCCCCCTATAGTGCCCCCCCATAGTGCCAGCTCCCCCTATAGTGCCCCCATAGTGCCAGCTCCCCCTTTAGTGCCCCCCATAGTGCCAGCTCCCCCTATAGTGCCACCCCATAGTGCCAGATCCCCCTATAGCCCCCCCATAGTGCCAGCTCCCCCTATAGTCCCCCCATAGTGCCAGCTCCCCCTATAGTCCCCCCCATAGTGCCAGCTCCCCCTATAGTCCCCCCCATAGTACCAGCTCCCCCTATAGTCCCCCCCATAGTGCCAGCTCCCCCTATAGTCCCCTCCATAGTGCCAGCTCCCCCTATAGTCCCCCCCATAGTGCCAGCTCCCCCTATAGTGCCCCCCATAGTGCCAGCTCCCCCCCATAGTGCCTCCCATAGTGCCAGCTCCCCCCCATAGTGCCAGATCTCCCCCCCCCATAGTGACAGATCTCCCCCCACATAGTGACAGATCTCCCCCCCCATAGTGACAGATCTCCCCCCCCATAGTGACAGATCTCCCCCCCCATAGTGACAGATCTCCCCCCCATAGTGACAGATCCCCCGCCCCATAGTGCCAGATCTCCCCCCCCCATAGTGCCCGCCCCCCGCAAAGAAGAAAAAAATAAATAAAATACTTACCTCCATCAGCAGCGTGTGCTGCCGGCTCAGGCGTCGCAATGATAATGACGTCATCGCGCTTCCTGAGCCGGCCTCTGATAGGCTGCAGGCTCTCCCTCCCCTGCCCCACAGCACGGGCGCAATTACATCCAGGGCCGCGCCGCCTGTGGTGATCAGCGGTGCGGCCCTGAAGAATAAAAAAAAATTATTTTTTTTTAGACGGGCGGCCCAGCGGCCGTTTATTTAGGGCGGCCTGGGGGGCAATTGCCTCCATGCCCCCTGGCCCAGCCCGCCCCTGGAACAGCATGAGAAGTCCAGAGTGACCCAATAACAGAGTCTGTAAGTGGCGGCCGCATCAGGAGGCCACAGAGTGGCACAATGACAGCGTATGAAGGTGACAACAGCATCAGGAGGCCACAGAGTGGCAAGGTGACATAGTGTGGAGGTGGCAGCAGCATGAGGAGATCACAGAGTGGCAAGGTGACAAGGTAGAAGCAGCATGAGGAGACCACAGAGTGGCCCAATCACAGAGTCTGTAGGTGGCGGCAGCATCAGGAGGCCGCAGAGTAGAACAATGACATAGTGTGGAGGTGGCAGCTGCATCAGGAGGCCACAGAGGGGCAAGGTGACATAGTGTGGAGGTGGTTGGCAATACCAGTACCAGCTGAAGATGAAGGGTGAAAGAAGGAGCACTTGGCATCAGGCGGGTGGCAGCATCAGAATAGTAGCTGAGGCAGGTAGCCAGAAGAAACCAGTCTCTTTTGTCAAAGTGTTGGTGTGGCACCATGGATGATCTAGTCTGATGCATCAGGAATTGGTGGGTGGAAATCCTGGCTGATCCATGCCTGATTCATCTTGACAAAGGCCAGGCGAGTTCTTCTCGGGGTAACTATGGTCCCCGCCGCACTAAACACCCACTCTGATGCCACAAATCCAGTTTGGCTGCCCAGTAGTCCAGCAGATCTTCAATGTCGGGGTGGCAGGGTGCACTCCAAGTATGCCAACACCTGCTGGTTTAGGTTCTGCTCTATGTCTACCTGCTGGTGAGTAGTTTCTTCACTAGGCGGGTGAAGAAAGCTGCTAATCAGTGACTATAGACTCAGGCTGCTGCTGATGGAGCTGGTACTGCTCCTTCCACCCCACCCCTCCCCAGCAGCCATGGCAGTGGAATGTGAGCAGCGGCCGACTGACTACATAGGATGTCGCTATAGTAGTTTAGTTTGTCCTCTCTCTCAGCGGGTGTAATAAAGGCCTCCATTCTGACCCAGTAGTGAGGGTCCAACAAGGTGGAGAGCCAGAAGTCATCCCTCTGTCAAATGGTGACAATTCGGCTGTCACTACCCAGGCAAGTGAGCATGCAGCGGGCCATTTGTGCAAGTAACTCTGTGGAACTTGATGCCTCCATCTCCACTGCATACTGCCACAGTGTGCCTGGGTCATCTGCCTTGTCTTCCTCATCTCCCTCTTGCTCCTTCGGCTGCTTCTGCTCCTCCTCTCCTATCATCTGTGTAGAAAAACCACCCATTTCGCTACACATTGCTTGTTCTCCAATGTACTTCTCTTCCTCCAGTTCTGTCCCCACAGGGCTCATGTGGCCGTGAGATCTAGACACCACGTCTCCAGTCCCCCGAGCAGCCAGATTTACCAGCATCTGTTCCAGGACATAAAGCAGTGGAATGACATTGTTCATCCCATAGTCCTGGCAACTGACAAATAACTTGGCCTCCTCAAAGGGCCTGAGCAAATGGCAGGTGTCACGCATGAGCTGCCACTGGCTGACATCAAAGTTACACAGGGGAGTACTCCTATCCACAGAGGAGCCACGGTTCTCCCAGGCCACTTTATGGTGACGCTGCATATGTTGATACAGGGCCGTGGTGCTAACATTGGCACTCTGGCCATGCTTCACCTTCTGCCCACAGATTCTACATATAGCCACACCGGCGAGTAGGTGATTTTGACCCCAACACTACTCACTGACTGACTGCTACTGCCGCTGCTTCCTGGGCAGGTCTGCTCCCCCGAAGCGGATGCTCTACCTCGGGCACATTTCGCTGCCGACCTCCTACTGCTTCCACCCTGCTGACTCAAGGCCACGCTACCGACTTGCTGGCTCTGCAACTGGCTCACAGGCAAGCTTCCATCATCTTCTCCCGATGATGATGAAGTCCCTTTGTCACCCTGCTCTCAAGTGCGATCAGCTACATCATCATCATCATCGAGTAGTGTCTGCATGTCACTGATGTCCTCCTCAACCTTCTGTGGGTCAGGAGCCTGACTGCTTGCAACACCAGCTCCCACGCCACTCTCCTCATCACTACTTGCCCGCCTAATGGAGGAAGCGGCAGATGTCTCCACCAGATCTTGACTGGGCGGTAGCTGCTGACTGCCCTCTAGTAGTTGTTCCTCGCTGAAAAGTGGAGCCGAGCATACGGCAGATAATACTTCTCGCGGTGACGGAACTGAAAATGAGAGAGGAAGGTTCAGGAAAGGTGGGGGCAAAGGGACCGCTCCCGGGCCATGCCAACTAAGCATCGTGATGTCAGTTGGGATGAAGTAGATGGCCGAGTAAACCATTCAAGAACCGCTGGGTTGCTGGTCATGACACGACCGCTAGATGACACCGGGAGCACAGGCCTCTCGCTGTGACCCCTGCTGCCATGCCCCCTTAGGCCTCGTTCACACGAGCGTGTCCGGATAAGGTCCAGATGCATTGCGGCAAACCCGCGTGAGTAGGTACCCAATTGCAGTCAGTTTTGACTGCGATTGCATTCCGTTGTCTAGTTTTTATCGCGCGGGTGTGGTACCCAGACCCGAACTTCTTCACAGAAGTTTAGGTTTGGGTTCAAGGTTGTGTAGATTTTATTATTTCCCCTTATAGCATGGTTATAAGGGAAAATAATAGCATTCTGAATACAGAATGCATAGTACAATAGGGCTGGAGGGGTTAAAAAATCCACTTGTTCGTGCAGCCGGCATCTCTTCTGTCTTCTTCTTTGAAGAATAAGACCTTTGATGATGTCACTGCACTCATCACTTGGTCCATCACATGATCTTTTTTTACCATGGTGATGGATCAAGTGACGGACCATGTGATGAGCGTAGTGACGTCATCAAAGGTCCTTTTCCTCAAAAAAAAAGACAGAAGAGATGCCGGCTGCACGAACAAGTGGATTAAGGTAAGTTAAATTAGTTTTTATTTTATTTTTAACCCCTCCAGCCCTATTGTACTATGCATTCTGTATTGAGAATGCTATTATTTTCCCTTATAACCATGTTATAAGGGAAAATAATAAAGATCGGGTCCCCATCGTCTCCTAGCAACAGTGCGTGAAAATCGCACCGCATCCGCACTTGTTTGCGGATGCTTGCGATTTTCACGCAGCCCCATTCACTTCTATGGGGCCTGCGTTGAAAAATGCACAATATAGAACATGCTGCGATTTTCACGTAACGCAAAAGTGATGCGTGAAAATCACCGCTCTTGGTGCACCAAGGTGTAATAGGATAGTTCCTATTATCCAGTCAGTAACCTCCCCTACTGAACCCTGTTCTATACAAATGCTGTGAAACGTTTCCTCCCTATCCTTTCCCTGCACTTATAAATCGTTTTTTCACCACAATCAAGTCTTTCCTATCACTGTCCCTACCGCCTGCAGACGACTCTCCCTGCGTTAAGTACACTAGTACAGGGAGTGCAGAATTATTAGGCAAGTTGTATTTTTGAGGATTCATTTTATTATTGAACAACAACCATGTTCTCAATGAACCCAAAAAACTCATTAATATCAAAGCTGAATATTTTTGGAAGTAGTTTTTAGTTTTGCCAGCCACGCTGTGGAGTACTTGAACGCGTGTGATGGAGCATTGTCCTGCATGAAAATCATGTTTTTCTTGAAGGATGCAGACTTCTTCCTGCACCACTGCTCGAAGAAGGTGTCTTCCAGAAACTGGCAGTAGGACTGGGAGTTGAGCTTGACACCATCCTCAACCAGAAAAGGCCCCACAAGCTCATCTTTGATGATACCAGCTCAAACCAGTACTCCACCTCCACCTTGTTGGCGTTTGAGTCGGACTGGAGCTCTCTGCCCGTTACCAATCCAGCCACGGGCCCATCCATCTGGCCCATCAAGACTCACTCTCATTTCATCAGTCCATAAAACCTTAGAAAAATCAGTCTTGAGATATTTCTTGGCCCAGTCTTGACGTTTCAGCTTGTGTGTCTTATTCAGTGGTGGTCGTCTTTCAGCCTTTCTTACCTTGGCCATGTCTCTGAGTATTGCACACCTTGTGCTTTTGGGCACTCCAGTGATGTTGCAGCTCTGAAATATGGCCAAACTGGTGGCAAGTGGCATCTTGGCAGCTGCACGCTTGACTTTTCTCAGTTCATGGGCAGTTATTTTGCGCCTTGGTTTTTCCACACGCTTCTTGTGACCCTGTTGACAATTTTGAATGAAACGCTTGATTGTTCGATGATCACGCTTCAGAAGCTTTGCAATTTTAAGAGTGCTGCATCCCTCTGCAAGATATCTCACTATTTTTGACTTTTCTGAGCCTGTCAAGTCCTTCTTTTGACCCATTTTGCCAAAGGAAAGGAAGTTGCCTAATAATTATGCACACCTGATATAGGGTGTTGATGTCATTAGACCACACCCCTTCTCATTACAGAGATGCACATCACCTAAAATGCTTAATTGGTAGTAGGCTTTCGAGCCTATACAGCTTGGAGTAAGACAACATGCATAAAGAGGATGATGTGGTCAAAATACTCATTTGCCTAATAATTCTGCACTCCCTGTAAATGGCAGAATCTTAGATGGCTGCCGCTATTTATAGGGCTGTATATCTCAAAATGATCTATGGCACACCAAAGATTTGTCTTGCAAAGTGGTGCTTTAATACATCTTGTATATCTTTACATAATCAATTGTCATCCAGATATAGAGACTAAATGAGTAGATTATTGGCCATATAAAAAGTCCCAACGTTTCGGTCAAAACTGACCTTTTTCATGGGATCTGTGGCCGGTGCATACGACAGGCAGTCTGGGTGTGGGACGTTTTGAGCTTTTGGCTTTTTTTTTTTTGAAAGGAGAAAATGAAAATATAATTTTTTATAAAAGTCTTCAATTCAGAGACCTATTTTTACATTCCTCATACGGCCTTGAAAAAGCATGTTTTACCACATGTTCATATACTTCTGCCATTTAGGGTACATTCACACGACCTTATTTCTGGGTCCGCATCCTTTCTCAATTAATTTTAATGGGGCCGCAAAAGATGTGTGCTGTTCGCATCCGAAGTTCCATTCTTCGGCCCTGCAAAAAAAAAGTAGAGTATGTTTCTGCAGTGTCCTAAAGTAACTTTGTATCTAGCAGGGTCTCAATCACACCAATAACTAAAATGATCTTACACAGAGAGACCCTGCTTGCTTTTTAGAATCTTTTATTTATACTTTTTTCATCATTGATCACTGTAAAGGCTGTAAAAGTGATCAAATGCACGGGACCACTCTGTTTGGTCTCCTGGGCCTTCACTGTGACCGCAGTCGTATAGTAACAACAGAATCACAGAAATCTGCAGGGCCAGGCTCTGCCAGCAAATTGTAATGACCCCTAACACTTTTAGGGCTGTTTCACACAAGTGGATGCCGTGCGTGTCATCCTCAGCGTGAATGACAGCCAAGCCGTGCTCTGGACAGCAGAGACACGGAGCAGTAACATGACTGATAATGCTCTTTGCCTCTCTGTGATCTTTTTACTACAAAATGGTAACAACTTTATCTCACTGTGATTTTGTAATAAAGAGTTCACAGAAAGGCACCGAGCATTATCAGTCATGTTAATGCTCCGTGTCTCTGCTGTCCAGAATGGGGATTGGCTGTCATTCACGCTGCTGATGACATGCACGGCATCCGCTTGTATGGAACAGCCCTTATAGTTCAGGTTGCATTTAAGAGCCTGCCGTCAGTGACCTCACTATATAACCGTTTGTGTATAGACACATAGGCGTAGTCCATATGACTTAAGCGCTCTTTTTCTTTTGTTGATCTGAAGCTCCATTCTTGAGTATTATACGTTTTTCTAATATGCAAATTAGGCATTTGGAGCACTGAGAGTGTCACCATTGCTCTTGTTGCACCCATGCTCCACTCCTTTCTGAGGGCAACCCCTCCCTTGCTACTTTGATTGACAGGGCAGGACACAGCATAGGCAGTGACAAAGCAGTAAAGGAGGGTCAGGCCACAGGAAGAGGAGGAGCTTGGGCACAAGAAGAGCAATGGTGATGCCAGCCTTGCACCAAATGCCTAATTTGAATATTTGGAAAACCTATCATAACTGAGGAACAGAGCCTTGGACCTACAAAAGAAAAACAGCGATTTTAATCAGGTGAGCCACTGCTATGTCTCTATGCAAACAGCTTGATAGGTGGGTTGCTGGGGATAGAGTCCTTTTAAAGGGGAAAAGATAATGACTTATCATCAGGGTAGGTCATCATTATCACATTAGTGGGGGTCCAAGTCCTAACATCCCCGCTGGTCAGCTTTTTCAGGGAGCTGCTGCACTCACCAGAGCTCTGGTGAGTGATGCAGGATTCAGCCAGATTTCCAAGGACAGCGCCGTACATCGTATAGTGGCAGTGCTTGGTATTGCAGCTCAGCCCCATTGACTTGAATTTAGCAGAGCTGCAACTAGGCCATGTGACCGATGTATAGTGATGTAACTGGCCTAGGAAGAGGCTGCAGCGCTCAAGCCCTCTTCTAATAGCTGATCGGTGGGGGTCCCGGGTGTCGCACCCCCACAGATCTGATACTGATGACCTATCCTGATGATAAGTGATAAATATCTTTTCCTGGATAATCCCTTTAACGTTTATACTTTAAACAAGATGGCTTTGGCCAATTTTATGTCCATTAAGCTCAATGTCCATTTGCCTTAATTTTATTATGCAGTTAATTCTAAGGATTATTGGTTAAAGTGGTTTTCCGGGAGTACAATATTGATGTCCTATCCTCGGGATTGGTATGCACAGTCAGTATACAATGTACAATGCTGAGCTTGAGGTATGCTGTGAGCCGGCCGCATTGTTCATCTGAGAGCTGTGAACCTTTCAAACTCCTGTTTGGCAGGGGAGTTGGACCGCCACCGTTCTGATATTGATCTCCTATCCTGAGGATAGGATTCCCCAAAAACGGACAAGGGAACAGATAAACAGGTGCTAGATGTTGTGAGAAGCCCACCAGAGGGTTTTACTGTATTTTGTGTGCTAAACTGGTTTAATGTCTGGCCTACTAAGGCTGGTGTTTAGGCACCAGAGAATTTGTGCCGAAAGATTAAGGCCAAGTTCATACTTACAGTTAGGCCGAATGCACTGTTCCGCGGCCGTGAGCGGTCTGTGGTATGCCGGGCTGGATTCCTGCCGAGAGCAGGAGCGCACTGCGTCATTGGTTGCTATGACGCTGTGCGCTCCATGCCGCCGCTGCACTATAGTAATACACTCCTATAGATCATATTCATATTCCAGCTGTCAGCAGGAATCCAGGCCAGCATACTACGGACCGCTCACGGCCGTGTGCATTCGACCTTATAGTTATATGATCAGTTATTTCCATCAATGATTGCGAGCCAAAACCAGGTTCGGAGCCTCCACAGAGATAAGATATAATGGAAAGATCTGCTCCTGTTCCTTGTTTAGAGCCGCACCTGGTTTTGGCTCACAATAAGGCCTCATGCACACGACCGTTGTGTGTTTTGCGGTCCGCAAATTGTGGAACGACGCGTACAGCCATTAATATAACTGCCTATTCTTGTCCGCAAAACGGACAAGAATAGGACAGGTTATATTTTTTTTGTGGACCACGGAACGGAGCAGCGGAAAGCACCTGGTTTTGTCTCACAATAAGGCCTCATGCACACGACCGTTGTGTGTCTTGCGGTCCGCAAATTGCGGATCCGCAAAACAGGGATGCATCCATGTGTGTTCCGCAATTTGTGGAACGACGCGTACAGCCATTAATATAACTGCCTATTCTTGTCCGCAAAACGGACAAGAATGGGACAGGTTGTATTTTTTTTGCGGACCACGGAACGGAGCAACGGATGCGGAAAGCACACTGCGGCTCGGATGCGGACCAAAACAACGGTCGTGTATATGAGGCCTAACAGATAGAAATAACTGATCAAATAACTGGTGTGAACTTGGCCTAAGATGTAAATCCAGTATTGCTTCCATGTGTAATCTATGGCTGCTTAGCCTTTTCATTGAGATTTTGTGTGAAACTATAACACTACGCACATTAGGGGGCATTCACACAACTGAAGTGTAGGAAACACCGATCTGCAAAACACGAATACTGGCCGTGTGCACACTGCACTTCACTGGCTCCGTGGTCTGCATGTGTAGGACATGTCCACCTTTTGCGGAGTTACCGCACAGATGCAGAAGCACACAGAAGGCCTTGCAGTTTGCGGACTGCAAAATACTTACGGTCACATGAATGCGCCCTTAACCTCAACTCTGTAATTGTTTCATTGGCGGCATTCAGGCTGCGGACATTGATGTGGTAGGAAATGTGATCTACACAATGCAATATGACAACTGTAAACCTCTGGGGCATGTAGCGAACAGTGTAATAGGAAGACAGGAGCTGACACGGGGCTTGTAACATCCCTGATTACACAGCACAAGAGTCAGGTATTAATACAAGGTGCAATTCTGAAGACACCCCGAAGAGGGCTTCATATGTAAATGATAGGTCCAAAGACTAAGGCGATCTGTACCACATATTTGTTGTTTCTGGAAAATGCTGACAGATTTTGCATCATATTATAACACTGGTTGAAGTGAGGTGTTTTACAATGCTGTTTTTCTACAATTAAAATCCATGATTCAACATTGAATCTCAAGTCTAAGGGCTCGTTCACACGAATGTGTGCTGCCCGTTGCCGTATTGCGGACCGCATTTGCGGATCTGCAATACACGGGCACCGTTCCGTGTGGATTCCGCATAACGGATGCTGACCCATTTACTTGTCACCGGAGATGCGGAACGGAAGCACGGAACGGAAGCACTACGGAGTGCTTTCTGGGGTTCCGTTCCGTGCCTCTGCACCGCAAAAGATCTTTTTGCGGAACGGAGGGATCGCGGACCCATTCAAGTGAATGGGTCCACGATCCCAATGCGGCAATTTGCGGCAATACTGATTGATTTTGAAGATGTAAAATAGGGTCAGAGCACCTTTATTGGAAATATTTATCTAGAAATTATAGAAAAATAAATGACTTGAGATGAGTGTGTGTGTCCTGTAGGAGTCCTGTCCTTTGATTTTTAACCCCTTGATAACCAGCCTGTTTTGTGCCTTAATGAGCAATTTTTTTCATTGTCACATTCCAAGAGCTATAACTTTTTTTATTTTTCCACCGATGCAGCAGTATAAGGGATTGTTTTCTTTAGGACAAGTAGTTTTAAGTGGCACCATTTTGGGGTATCCATTACTAAATGAACAATGTTTATTAAGGTTTTTATCTTATAAATTTAGCGGCGTTAATTTTTTGGCATAAATAATATCATAGCTTTATTCTCTGGGTCAGTACAATTGCAGTGACACCAAATACATTTAAGTTTTTGTTTTTATTTGCATTTTACTTGCACGATAAAAATCTGTTTTTAACATAAAAAGAAAAAAAATGTTTTTGCATTGCAGCATCCAAAGATCCATAACTTTTACATTTTTCATTCTACGAAGTTGTGTGAGAACTTGATTTTTGCGGGATGACTTTTTTTGTTGTATTGGTATCATTTAGGGGTACATAACACTTTTTTATTGCTTTTATTTTTGTGCCGAATAAACAAAAATGCCAATCCTAGCATTTTTTCTTTTTTGCGTTTGTTCACTGTATGGGATAAATTACATGGATGTGGTGATACAAAATATGTGGAGTGGATTTTTTTTTTGCTATTTTTTTCCATTGAAAAGCTTTTTTTTCAATGGAAAAAGGTGTATTTTTAACTTGGAGATTTTCCTTTTTAATAAAACAAATTTTTATAACCATTTACTGGTCCCACATGGAGCTTTGTTGACGATTGCCTCTATAATACACTGTATTGTTTATGCAGTACAGTGTATTATACTGTCAGTGTGCAGGTACAGTCTGATGGGCATACACTGCAGGCAGGCCTGGGGCCTTCATTGGTTTACAGAGGGAGCCCCTCCCTCAGATCCATTATTCACCGCAGCATCTAAAAGTTTAAATGGCCTGGATCAGCATTTCTGCCATTAGTGACTGCTGTATGTGTCATAATGTGACTAGACCAATGCCATTTATTATATACCAGAAAGAATACATCAGCAATACAGTAATAGTTCTGCAAACTATTAACCCTTTCAGAGGTTTTAGCGATTTAGTTTTTCACTCCCTGCCTTTCCAGGGCCATAACTTTTTTATTTTTCCGTTCACATAGTCGTATGAGGGCTTGTTTTTGCTGGACAAGTTGCACTTTCTAATTCCATCATTTAATATTGCATACAATGTAGTGGAGAGGTGAAAAAAATTCCAAATGTGTGAAATTGGAAATAAAACACAGTTCCGCAACAGTTTATGGGTTAAAAAAAAAAAACTTGAAAAAATCATTTTTTCTTTTCGTCGCCATACTGACCCTTATAACTTTTTTGGAGCTGTGTGTACGGATCTGTATGAGGGCTAATTTTTTGCAGGGCAGTATGTACTTTTAATCAATACCATTTTGGGGTGTGTGCATCACTTCATATTAATTTTTTGTGGCAGGTGAAGTGACCCCCAAAAAATGGCAAATCAGTTATTTTGACTTTCTTTTCTGTTTCGCCTTTTGCCATATGGGATACATATTTTTATATTTTAATAGTACGGGCGTTGTCACATGTGGCAATGCCCATAATGTGTGCATTTTTATTGTTTATGTATTTCTACTTTAATTTTGGGGAAAGGGGGGTGATTAGAATTTTTATATATATAGATATTTTTTTTTTTTAAACTTTATTTTTTTTTACACTGTTTTATAGTTCACATAGAGAACTATAACAAGCAATCATCAGATTGCTTCTCTCATAGACTCCAATGCCAGTTTTCTGGCATACTTGCGATGCAAAGGTTATTTGCACCGCCATCTTCAACTTTTTCCCGCTCACTCAAGGTATTGAAAAGGGCAGACAAGGGGACGGGTCGTCAGGCCCGTCTCATTTATCATGTTCTACACCTGTTTCGCACACACTCCGGCTCCCACGATCCTCGCCAAGCTGGAACACACCCGGAAGCACGCACTACCTAGTTTTTGCACCTCCAGATGCCATGGTCACGTTATCGTCGATCTCATACAAATGTCCCGGGTGCATGCTGTTGCAAGCAAATGCCATCTTTAAAGTCCTGCCCAGAGCAGTACATGTACGGTGCTGGTCGGGAAGGAGTTAATGTTGGAATGTAATTGTGATTATTATTATTGTGCAATGATGATGGTTATTATCATAGTATATCAAGTGAATGGGACAAAGCTGAAATATCCTGCATCACTGCGCCTAAAACGAAAGCATTCACCAATATGAGTCAATATTTTGACCACAATAAACAATGAAGAGGCTGCAGCGCTTGTCTGAGTGCAGTGATCACTTTGACCAGCTAATTGGTGGGGGTGCCAAGAGTTGATCCTCCACCAATCTATCCTTATGATGGTCTGTCAACTTTAAGAGGCTGGCAGGGCTGCCATCAGGAATTTCAGGGTCCCATACAAGTTTTGTGGGCCCACCCTCCACGTGCCCAACCCTTCTCTACCCTTAGCATGCTGCCTGGTCATACAAAAGGATACAGAACTACAAACCTCTTACATCCAGTGATGTCTCCTCTCATGTACATGTTCTCTTTTCTCATCTTCTTCATTCGGGCCAGACCACCATGATGACTTCTATAAGCCACATCTCATTTCTGCACAGTTTGTTACACAGGCATTTTATATTCCTCACTTTTCCATCATCCTCACCACCGTCTTAACACAAGCTCACCAAACAAACAGCGTCATCCTGGTGGCACCCCAACACTGTACCCACTGTGCTCCTCAATGCCCCAAATACTATAGGACGGCAATACAGTTGATACAGCCTCCTGATGGGAGTACCACCAGTTGTGCCCTGATGGTTCCCGTACTGCCCCGATGGCGCCTTTACTGCCCTGATGGCGGCCCTGGACCTTGGACAAACAGAACAGCCACACAATGGTTGTCTAATTATTGCCCTCATTATAGTTTGTCCACCGAAACCTACACAGCAACGCAGGCATCTATTCAGTGCTCAACCCCAGCAGGGGCTGAGAGCATGAGACACGGCTCATAGCTACGCTGACTGTAATGACAGATGCCAGTCTTTTTATATTTAGGTTCCACTTGTCTCGTACTAAATGTTCACATGCTGGGCAGCATTACTGGTACTACCGAAACAGAAGCTGGCATCTTCTCTCTCTGCTCTGCCTCTCCTGGCCGAATACATGGCAACTTTATCTATCTGTGGTGCTGCAGCACCATCTATCGGATGGACACCGCCACTAAAGGCACATTACATGGAGTCTACTGACCTGGCCAGCATCAGTATCATTGGGGAAGCAGCAACTTATCTTAAGGTGGGTACAATTCCCCCACATTACATGTGGACAGCATGCGTGACAATAGAGAGGAACTGGTGAAAAGATAGCCCCAGAAATAGAGATGTTCCATGCTATAAGTGTTCTATAACATCACAACTGAGAGACTACTGCATCATCATCTGGGCATTTCTAGGTCATTCTGGGGGAAATAGATAAGGCTTAAAATGCTCCAAATATATATTCCTCTGTTAGAAAGTAGGTAGCTGATATTTCTAGGGCTGGTTAAAAACACGTTCTGCATGATAAAATATTAGTAAAATTCAAAATACTGACTTATGGCTGAAACATACAATTATACACGTGGTATCTGACAGAACATTAAAGGGTTTTCCAAGTCTTCTATGCTGTGTTTTATACTCTGGATAGGTCATCAGTATGTGATCGGTGGTAGTCCGCTCTGGTGAGTTCCGCAGCCTTCTGTCAGCTCATCAAGCACAGCGGAGTCCATTGGATCCCGGCTGTGCTTGGGATCGCAACTCAGCCCTATTTACTTAGATGGTCCTGAGATGCGTCTAGGCTACATGACCGATTAACGTGACTTCCCTGGCAGCACTCACTGGTGCACGCTGCCTCTTCATACAGCTGATCGACAGCGGCGCCGTGAGTTGAACCCCCACCGATCAGATACTGTGGACAAGTCATCAGAATTGAAAACTCAAACAACTCCTTTAAAAGGGAACATTATCAGACAACCTCTTTATCTTATAAATATTCAATAAAGAAATACATTTGTTGTTCAATTCTGTTCTATTAGAAATCCTTTCTTGGTAGCTTTCTGTATTGTTTTGCCTTGATTTTGTTATCTCATTATGTGTGATTAAAACGCTGACATCTGGTGGCAGTAGAACAAATTACAGAAATATTATATATATCTTTTTCTTTTTCATTCAGACAGAATTAAGAAAATAGATTTTGAACAATTTGCAAACATCTACAGACGATATTGAGCAACTTTGAAAATGCTTATCTTGTACTTTAAAGGATATTACAGTCACTGCAAATATTGAGTGTCTGTATGATCACTACAAGTAAATAATGTAGGTTCCTATTGAATAACTTCAAGCAGAGACCTTGAAAAATGTAAATCATTTATACAGAATGTATATTAGATAGCAGCATAACGTCTTACTCTTCAATGAATGGAGTTGCTTTTTTCCCCACCAGTAGAATATGTATAAGCAGCTTTGAATGTGAGTGGAGGATTGGCAGGAGAGGTCAGGAATTCGGGAGGGGAAACCAAAGTCAAAGCTTTCAGAGTTAAAGGTTTTCAGAGAATTTTCTACTGACGACTTATCCTCCTGGGACCCACAATGATCATTTATTTGAGAAGGCACCGGCGCTCACAGTAGTGTTGCGGTCTTCTCTCTGCTCAGCAAGCACAACGCCGTATCGTCCATTTGATAGTGGCTGTGGTTGGTATTGCAGTTCACCCCTATTCACTTCATTCGGACTGAGCTGCGCCTAGGCCATGTGGTCGATGATCATGAAGTCACATGGCCTAGACTAAGCTGGGAGAAAGATGCAGCGCTACTGCGAGTGCCGGTGCCTTCTCAGAATGCTGATCGGCCGGATCCTGGGTGTTGGACCCCCACCGATCAGATACTGATGACCTATCCTGAGAATAGTTCATCAGTTATAAAGTTTCGGACAACCCCTTTAAGTTTATTAGTTGTGAATTTCTACACCTCAGTTCATTTTCTCTCAATGACTATGGCTGACTATGACTACACATCTAGCAACATATGGGCAGGATCCCAGAACTCCCTATTAGATTTATCAACCTCCATCTTGCCCTATGCTGGGAAGCAGGTGTTCACATCATTGCCCATGAAAGAAGACCTGTCACCGATCCTGACATGTCTGTTTCAGTAACTGCTTGCATTAACAATTCTGGAGCATCTATTCTTATGACTCTATGTTGTACTATTACTCACTATTCCTCTCCTACTAGATATCTATGAATGTATTACTAGCAGTCTGCAATGAAGGTTACCAGTTGCAGGCGCGTCCCTGCACAGTCTGACGTAATCAAATAAGTGCGATTGGCTGGTAACCTGCATCTGAACCTTCATGGCAAACTGCTAGCAATTCATTCATCATTTTTAGGAGGAATAATAAAGGAAGGCCACATCATGGGGTTATGAGTAATGTTGAGCAAAACGAAGTGAAACAAATTGACTTCGATCCGGATTTCAGGAAAAATTTGATTCGCCACAAATCCAAATGTCCTCAAATTTTCCTAAAATGGCAGCTATACGTGTTATAAAGTGAAAGGGAACACAATATGACCCCTAATGCCATGCAGCTAACCAATCAGCAGTGATGTCAAATCCCTATGAAAGCCTCATCCTGCACGGTCGCCCCATTTCACTGTGAACTGAGCATAGGGAGAGATGTGGCAAGCGCTAGGGGCAGTGTGTTAGAAAGCTTTTAATTGTAGGATATTGGATAGGGACAGTGCAGAGACAGTATAGGGAGATCATTGGGAGAGTTTTTAGACACTATATGGAGAGCATAGAGAGACTGCAGGGACAGTGTAATCGCCCTGTGAATCTTGTTCACCTGCTGCGCCTTTCATTTTTAATCTGTTCATTATACATAGACTTACTGTGCATCAGACTTAATCTCAACAGGTGGTCTAATATATAGGCGTGTTTATCTAGTTCATCTGCTGCACCATTTATACTTCATCTGTTCTGTTATAGATGCATGTCCATATTGATTAATAGACGGCACTGAACCTACACAACAGATTTACTATGAATGTGGGTGCACTAGAACGTAATGCACGCGGTGATACACTCT